>NW_015387761.1:54334-79786 GCF_001527695.2 Protobothrops mucrosquamatus | reverse complement strand
AGAGAGAGAGAGAGAGAGAGAGAGAGAGAGAGAGAGAGAGAGAGAGAGAGAGAAAAGGTAGGTAAGTAGGTAGATAGGTAGATAGGTAGATAGGTAGATACAGGGTGGGGAATATCTGCCTTGGTAATAAAATGTGTGAAAAGGACCTCAGAGTTATAGCTGAACTAGCAGTGTGACAACTACTGTATCAAAAAGACAAAATGAGACTTTTTGATGCCTCAATAGAAGTATAGTTTCTAATTCACAGAAAGTAATATTACTATTATATTCTGCATTGGTCTGAGGCTACCTGATGTATTTATCCACTTCTGAGCACCACTATTTCAGGAAGATGCAAAGAAACTGGATAGGAGAATAGGAGAATCATAGAGTGGAAACTTACAAGAAATGGAAAGAACTGGAAATGTCTAGCCTCGGGGGAGACTACAGGAGGGTCATACATATGGTCAAGGTCTATCCCAAACATTATTTCATGGAATAATAAATTAACTAGGGATAGTAAGCTGTTGGATTGGAGCAACCTATATGCCTCAATAAACTGATTAATTTAAAATAAAAAGACTCAACTACCAAACATTCTGTTCCCTCTCTGATCTACTATACTAGATAATTTAGTGATTTCCAGAAGCAAATCCTACAAATCAGAAGCAATTTGAAGTTTCCCAGACATGATGTTCCAGAATGGCATGGTCCAGGAGAACGTTCTCCAGAATATTCCACTATCAAATCAGTAAATTTTGCACGTTCCTGGGTTTAAATTACAAGAAGACAGTTTCTGGCTGAATGTTAGGAAAAAGCATGCTCACTATAAAAACAGCTTGACAGTGGTGCCAATTATCCAGGGCGGTGATGGTTCCTTTTCACATGTTCAAGCAGAGGCCAGACAACCATCTGTTAAAGATGCTTTAATAATTAACTCCTGCTGTAAGCCAGAAGTTGGACTCCAGGGCTAAACAGCGTCTTATATTTCTATGATTTTATAGCTACATATAGATACACCCTTCGTTACAATTCTAGCTATATATTTAAAAAAGAAATTATTCTATAAAAGAATGTTGTAATAATAAAAATTGCAGAGATTTCCTTCACAAAAATAACTTATATTTACCTATTAACTTCTTAAACTAAGCATTCTAAAATTCACGGTGCCATGACCCTTAGAATTTTGTGACTTCATGAATGAAACTGTCAGGCTGTGCTCCAAAAGTTAATAATTAACCGTAGAGAACTTTTTTTTTTGTTTCAGTGAACACAATCATGTTGGCTATGCCAACATGAGTTCTCCATTGTGAGAAGTTTTACCCCATATTATTCCTCTGATACCATCATCCACAATTTCTTGATGCTATATTACTATGTATTCATTAATACACCCTCTTCTTCCAACATTATTTTTAACATGTAACAGGAATTTGCTGTGTACCACATAATGCAATTATCATTCACACATACTTCCTCCTAGCATATTCTCCCTGCCCCGCCTTTCAGCATCTTCAAAATTGTACATTGCACCCTCAGCTTTAGGTCTTTTGAGAACTACTAGACTACACAATCCTCACTGAATACTATCTTCTATTTCATGAATGGCAAAACTTTCGCCACTGACACAGGACTTACCATTAATCAGACACATTTGTTTTCAAGTACGTAAACATTGAGGATTTTCTCTAACTTCCACATCACCATCATTTGATAGCAGTCAATGTGGAACATATAAAAAATCCTTTGGATTGCATATAAAAGATTCAAGATATCTACAGTGACCAAGATGGAAGTATCTTTTCCCCTCTTTGTTACACTTGCATTTTTCAGTCAAGTCAAGATGAGGTGAACAGATAATCAAGTCAAGATGAGGTGAACAGAAGCAAGTGATAAGTTAGGACAATATTTCTAAATTCTGATTGCTGTGAACAGCGTGTAAAAGAAATGAACCCCAGATCTTTTGTCAAATTCTGTAAATAGCACAGATGAAGTTTAAATCTACTCCTCATATCCTTTCTTTTCACTTTCATCTGTCTAGATTAGGGGTGTCAAATTGCCGGCCCATGGGCCAGACACATCATGCAGAAACCGTGCCCACCCCATTGCCGGCAATGGCAAAACAGTCCCGATACATTGTGTGACGTCACGTGACGTTGCAAGTTTGACATGTCTGGTCTAGATTCAGCAGCTAGAATAGACATTTCCCCCCTCCCCCCATTTTTTTGAAAAAAGAAAACTGTACCGGTATGAGCCATGGTGGCACAGTGGTTAGAATGCAGTGTTGCAGGCTACTTCTGCTAACTGCTGATTGCCAGCAGTTCGACAGTTCGATCCTGACTGGCTTAAGGTTGACTCAGCCTTCCATCCTTGCAAAGTCAGTAAAATAAGGAGCCAGATTGTTGGGGGGCAATATGCTGACTTTGTAAATTGCTTAGAGAGGGCTGTAAAGCACTATGAAGTGGTATATAAGTCTAAGTGCTATTGCTATTCTTTGGGTTATAATGACATTGGGACATTGCCCTTGCTAAGTGCTACGGTCATAAAGTGCAATGCCATATGACCACATTGCTTAAGGATGGCAATCCCAGCAGTCCTGGTTGTCATCAAAATCATGAGATGCACAGACTGGTAAGCAGGAAGTGGCGGATCCCAAGAAAGGAGTAAGGGAGTGTTGTGGAGGGATGGGGGCTACTATAGGCCCTGGGAGGGCCGGCACAAGACACATACAAGTCAAGAGAAGGAGAGAATCACTTGGGAGGCCCAGTGTAGGCCATGCATGTGTTGAGGGAGTTTGGGAAGGACTCGGGAGGCCTGATGCAGGTCATGTATGAGTTAGAGGAGGGCCTAGATGGTGCCGATGGAGGCTGCATGTAGATGGAGGCTGCTACGGGTAAGGCCAACTTACTGGAGCAATGTATGACCTTCCCTGCCAGCTTTCCCATTGATCTTGCTTATCAAATGGTGACCACATGGCCATAGTCCCTGCAATGTTGTAATCACAAGCTGGTGACCTGAGCACCCAGATTGTGGCTGCAGGGGTGCTGCAAGGGCCAGAACTCTGGGGACTAGTCGTATACCTATTTTTTTTTAGCATAGTTGTAACTTTGAACAGTTGCTGAACAAATAAACATAAATCAAGGACTGACTGTACTGCAACCCATTCCCAGAGCTGCATATGGCCCGAGTTTTCATTTCTCTGCCTGACTCTAGTGATCATCACTGCTGAAAACCAAAGGCATAGTTTCTTAGCATTCTGAAACGGAACATCTAAGCAATATGTTAGTCCTAAAATAGACACTTTCATTAACCACCCCTTCAGCTACTCCAAAAATGTAAACCTGCCTAAATAAATACAAAATAAAATAAATAGGAAGGCTGGGAAGGAGATTGCTAGTAGGTATGTGTGAATGCAGGAAAGCCCAAGGTAGGAGGGCGCAACATGGTGTGCAGGAAGGGTGGGGAACTTAACAAGCAACATGCAACCTTCCCCGCCATCTTCCCCATTCATTTTGCTTGTAGGAAGGTAGCAGGAAAGGTGCTGCAACTGTTGGAAGTATGAGCACCTAAACTGTGATCAGGTGACTGCAGGAGCACTTCAATGGCTAGAACTTCAAGGGCTGGTCATAAGTATACTTGTTCAGTGCCATCACAACTTCAAACAGTCATTGAACAAGTGGTCAGTAAGGACTACCTGTTTATAGGTAATATAGGTATACCTGTACATGCGTAAATAAATAAAAAGTATACCTTGTATCTTGAACATAACATATTATATAAACACACATTTATATAAAATAAATATTGTGTTTTGCTAATTCAGGCTTAGTATTTAGTATTTTGTATAAAACCAGTGATAGCGTACCAAAACGTTTAGAATAATATTAGTTTTCGTGAAAATCCTACACAAACTTGAAAAGCATTGTAACAGAAAATTCTTCCACTAAACAGAAAGAGTAAGATTTTTTTTCATTTTCTATTATCATTTCAAAATGTTCACATTTTTCATCATAACTGAAAAATTGGTTTGAACTGTTAATTTATAAAGTTCTATCTTTCCTCCAGAGTCATGTTTTCTACTTACAATTACATCTTTTTTGCACAAATCTGAGTTTGCAGGCAGTCCGATATGTTGACAGTCGGATGACATCAAAATTCTGAGCCCCTACAAATTAAAAGCAAAGAGCTTTCTCCATATGTATTTCAATTTTAAAATGAAAAGAGGACTTTAATTACATTATGATGTCCAACTCCAACTCCAACTACATTAGAAACTTAATCCTTAAGGAGTTGTAAACTTTTATCTGGATTGTACTAATTCTTTATCATACTCCACCCTCTCTCATGTGTGTTCAATTATTCCACCACATAAAAAGTAACCAATGTATGGTTAACTACAATATTAAAAAGAATATTTATTCACGGCATTTTTGCATTTTGCATATATTTTGCATTTATGTGGCATTGCATAAGGAGTATGAAATGGTATATTCTAGAATCCAAATTTACCATCACAGCGAGAAATAAATGTGGAATGGGAAAAGGTAATATAAGGTCGCCACCCTTATTTAAAGACTGAAGTTAGGGCATAAACTCTCAAGAAACAACACCCTGTTATTTCAATGTAATAATTTTAGGAGAAACAGGATTTGATTACATTCTTTGAAGAGGCTGCAACACATTTTTAAATGAAGTTTCAAACTTTTAAGACTTCTACTTACTCATTTCCATGAAGAGCTGTCTTTTCTCTGCCATCGTTCTCCTCCTCTTTCCACTTTCTTCAATCATCCTAAAAACCAATTTAGAATTTTAGCAGGCTGTTCGGAGAGAATTTAGATACCAAGAAGAAATTCACAAACTCTTTCATTATTCATCTGTTATGGCAGAAAACAGCCAAATAAACAACCAATAGAAGCCACTTGGGAAATGTAGACTATTATATGTTAACTGAGCTAAACGATGCAGAACAGGAAGCAAATACCAGAAGTTCAAAGACATTTTCACACCTCTGTTTTAATAAAGATCCATAATAATTAACTTTCTACCGCAACCACCAGCAAATAAGCTAGAAGAACAGTTAATATACTGTTGGGTTGGGAGATTCAAAAGGGGAAATATGTGCTTCTTCCTACACTTCATTAGAGCACAACCTCTTCTTTCTATTTCTATTAAATAAAGCCCCTAATGGTGCAATTATAATTTTCATGGTGAGGGTAGTTTTGAAAAAAATATCTTGCGGCTATGAACAGAGGGTTGGTCCTTTTAATAATGAAGCCTGTTGGCTTCATTATTAAATCAGTTTAAGAAATGAGTGTATCAAGATTAAGGAGTTACATGATATTTCTTAAGTATAGTTAAGAACTTTTTTTTACTATCACATTGATTTTTATAAAACAAACCAGGAATTCGGAATCACTAGTAACAATTTATTTATTTATTTATTTATTTATTTATTTATTTATTCATTCATTCATTCATTCATTCATTCATTCATACATACATACATACATACATACATACATACTGCAAATAGGTCTCAACTTACAACCACAACTGGAAACAGGCAGTTAACAGTCAAGGCAGTTAAGTGAGCCATGTCCTATTTTAGGACCTTTTTTTGTCAATGTCGTTAAGAGAATCGCTGCAGTTAAGTGAATCATGCAATCATTAAGAGAATCCAAGTTCCTCATTGACTTGTCAGAAGCAAATGGCAATCACATGACCCGAAAGGCTGCAACAGTTGTGAATGCATGTTGGTGGCCAAGCACCCAAATTTTGATCACAGATGTTGCAATGATGGTTGGTGAAAGGACCGGTTGTAAGTTATATTTTTCAATGCTGTTGTAACTTTGAACGCTATGGTCCAAATAAATGGCTGTTGTTGTAACTTAAGGACTACCTGAACAGTTATTCCAAACCAGCGGTATCTATCCAAGTTCTTCTCAGATATGCCAGTTATGTGTTTGGAATGTTAAATTCTAAAAATATCATTTAACATTTGTCATCTCATTTCTCTTGTAAGATTATAAATCAGGAAAAATGTGTTGTACATCAAAACAGGAAAGCATGATGCAGAAAAATACATGCTACGATGCAGAAAAATAGAAAAATGCTCAGAACAGCCAGATTATTATCATTACCGATCAACAGGAATGCCAGGTAAAGTCCTAATAAACTCCAGCACTAATAGTTGATTCCAGGCTGTGTTTAGAATTTTTCTGGTTTGCTCATTTGTGAAGAATTTAAAAAAGGCAGGGGTAGATATGATCATGCCAAGAACTGCTTATTAAGGCCAATACTACAGGACCTATTTTAACAGGTTTCGCTCTTCTTGGAGCTCATCAGCTGTAGGTAACGGCCTATTTTGCAATATTTTTGAAAAATTCAAAGACACTGATTTAATCCCTAAATCCAAATCCTCCATGTGTTCCAATATGAAATCATATTGCAATGTGAGACAAGCATGCTTTTCAGGATTTAAGCTAGCAATTGTCTAACATGTCCCAAGAAAAAAATCCTTGTGAGCTTTAAAAAAAGGACTTACTGCATTTTTAATAAATTCAGGTAGTCCTCCAGTTACAACCATAATTGAGACTGGAAAGTCTGTTGCTAAATGATGTGGTCATTAAGTGAGTTATCACATAACTGCCTGATTTTACTATCTTTTTTGCTGCAGTCAAAAGCATTGACTTCGCTTGTTGGAAATCAGCTGGGAAGGTCACAAATGGTGATCACATGCCTGGTGGCTAAGCACCCAAATTACAATCATGTGATTGCTGGGATACTGTGATGGTTGTAAGTGCGAGGACCAGCCATAATTCTCTTTTTTCAGCACTGTTGTAACTTTGAATGGATACTAAATGTATGGTCATTAAATGAGGACTATCTGTAGCAGTGAGTAGTTGCAGTCACTACCAATTATAAACCAATGCCTATTCTGAACACAATTTGAAATCTACAAAGCTGAACCAGTTTCTGTCCAATACAACTAAAATCCCCCTCCTCACATGCACAGTTATGTGACATCGCGCGACGTATTGCAATTTTTCCCCATTGCCAGCAATGGGGTAGGCATGGTTTTGGTGTGATGCATCCGGCCCGTGGGCCGGCAGTTTGACATGCCTATACTAGAAGAACTGAATTACATATTGTGAAGAAATATTAGAAATACAGGTCATCAAATGAAGCTGAATGGTGGAAGATTCAAGACAATTGAAGTGCTTTTTCACACAGTATATAGTACGGGAACAATTGTGAATACATAGGCAAATTCATGAAATGAAAGGTTACAAAGATAGACATGATTTCCTTTGTGATTAGGTGTGCTATAACTTCAAGGATCAGCTGATGGGGTACCTAAATGAAAGGCTACCATTGTCTGCATGCCCTAAATGTGAATAGGGTTACTGGATTTCTTACCCCCGTGTTGAATCAAAGAGTAGTCTCAGCCTATTCCAGTGATGGCGAACCTTTTAGAGACCGAGTGCCCAAACTGCAACCCAAAACCCACTTGCTTATCGCCGGGTGCCAGGTGGGCGTGGTCCACAGGGTGGGCGTGGCTGTGGTGGTCATGGCAGATTGGGTGGGTGTGGCCAAGGTGGGTGTGGTCACCTCGATGTTGCTTGTGGGGAGGGATGCTTGTGGGGACCGGGCAGGGTTGGGGGAGATCCAGGGGGTCTCTGGCTGGTGGGGCAGTGGGCAGGAGACTCGTCCTGCAGGGTGAGATGAGGCAAGGCGAGGCAGGGCGGGGCGGGGGTGCCATTGTTGCAGGGCAAGGCAAGGCAGGGGCCGGGGCAGCTGCTGCCTGACCCCATCAGCCTCCGCAGAGGCCAGCGAGCGCATGGGGCCAACAGTGTCCGTCAGCAGCCACAGCCTGCTGGCCCCTCAACCTGCGCACTCTGGGGCTCTGCAGTCTGCCACCAGTTCAGAGAAGCCACCTCTGAGCTGGAAGGCCGGCGGACAGCTGAGGAGGCAATGCAGTAGGTCATGACCAGGAAAAGGAGAGCATGTGAGGCCAGGAGGCATGGGACAGGGGGGAGGGAAACCAGCCGTGCTGGGATGCATCCGACCACGTGGGACCTCGACGAGTTAGCGGGCAGCTGGTTGAAGAGGGATGGTTGCCATCTCCAGGGCATGGCACACATGCCCACAGAGAGGGCTCTGAGTGCCGCCTCTGGCACGCGTGCCATAGGTTCGCCACCACTGGCCATTCTTTCAGTGAATATAACCTCCTCCCAAACATATTGAATAGTATGCAGTACAATAGGACAGGAGATTATTTTGAAGTCCAGTGAAGCATGCTTTCATTTTCTATACTATAAACTATTTCTACAGTAGTGGCCAAAATTGTGGAAACCTTTTGGGAAAAGTGTATTTTTGAGGTTTGATGGCTAATAATACCACTTTTTTTGGAGTAGTACCATAAAATTATATATCAATGGAAAAATAATTTAATCAAGAACGTAATGCACAAAGTTTGTTCAATTATCTGTACTGTATTCTATGAAAAGTTATAGCCAAATAACCAGAAAAAGGAAGCACAACTTGCTTAGGTTGATATCAGGTAGCTTTCCTTCATCTGACTGTAGCCAATGAGCATGAGTGTTTAGAGAGCCAATCAGGTGTCATCTTGTTTTGGCAATGAGCCAATCAGATCACAGTAGGATTCAGTTATTGATGTCATGTATTGAAGCTGAGAGGAGGACATTTGTCAGTGTGTTATGTGATCGCTATCAACTTGGTTGGGGTTTTTTATGTTCTTTCATTTAGTGAGCTTGTAAAACGTAATAAAATTAAAGTAATGGTGCAAAGAGTTGACTGGTTGCCCAGAAAGCTATGTAAAATAGTATTAAGTGAACAAGGCTACAGTTATAAAGAAATTAGAAGAAAAATTGGTGGAAACTTAACCAAATGCAGCATTTCTACTGTACACTTTTCCCAAAAGATTTCCACAATTTTGGCCATTACTGTATGTCTGGCTCTTATGTATTTCTTCCTATTTCCCAAGCAGCAAAAAAATAATAATGAAATATATGCAGTTGAGTTTACCTTTAACAGCTTGCAGCTCTATCTGCAAATCACCCTGTACATTTTAACTAAATAGCAGAATATGCATTTTGTAAACTAACATTTAAACTAATAGTTCAATCTTTAAAAAAAATTCAAGTCATAAAACATGGCTTCAAATTTTGATTTACAATAAGAAAAAGAAGGAGTAGATTCTGGTTTGGACAAATCTTGGAGCTTTGATACTATTAAAACTGTATTTCTATTGTCTTGTCTCAGACAAATACAAATGCATTTGATTCTTTTTAAGGTTGTTTATTTGTTTTAGAACAGCAAAAGATTTAGTCCATGTAGGATGTATTATCTTAATTATATCTTCTGAGTTATACAACACTAGCTACTGCATGACTAAATTGCTTTTTTAAAATAAATTTTACAATACTCTAAGTACAGTTTGCCATTTATTCTCCTACACAACCTGTAGGTTGAGAATTACACTTTAGTTGACATCATAACTATTCACTTTTATAAAACTACTACTGTACACTTTTCTTCCCACAAATATATAAAAAAGACCAAATTACTCCTATTTCAAACTAGTTAACAGTGATGGAAGCTGATAGTTTATTTTTAGATGGTATTCACCCATGCATTTGCTCTTGAGTGCCAGTTTGGTATAATGATTAAGGCTAGAAACCAAGAGAATGTGAGTTCTACTGCCTTGGGCACAAAACCAGCTGGGTGACTTTGGGCCAGTCACTCTCGCTCAGCCCTCGGAAGGAGGCAATGGAAAGCCACTTCTGAAAAACCTTGCCAAGCAAAATTCTAAGGTGACCAACTGTCCTCCTTTAGGGAGGACAGTCCTCCTTTTGTAAGTTCTGTCCTCCCTCNTTTTTTTCAACTTTTGCATGAGCTGTGCTACTCCCCCTATTGGCTTTCGAAAGCCAATAGGAATTGCTGCTGAGCGCACCAAAACACCCGGCCGGCAAACTTTGCACATGCAAGTTGTCTGCAGCGAAGGCGAATTGGCAGGAACTTTGCACCCCTCCCTGCTACCCAACTACACCATCTCCTAGTTAGTTCTGAAGATACCTGGAGGAGACTGGAGCGGTATGTTTCTCTTGATCTTCGGCTCTGCTAGGGCAATAATGGCTGTGGGCGCAAGAGGCAGGGGCGGCGGGGGTGCTGCGGGCAGGGGTGTGAGGGGTGGCAGCGGCCGGCTGCCCCCCATGCTGTGGGAGCTGAGGGGCCCTCTCTACACGGGGCTGCGCAGGGTGAGCGGTGGTGCTGGTGGGGCGGCTGCAGGTGGGGTGTGTTGATGGCGGGGTGCCCCCGGGGCCGGAGCCGGCACGGCTGGTGCTTTGGGAGCCGCGGGGCCTGCTCTACACGGCAGGGCAGCGGTGCTGGCGGGGCGGCTGCGGCGGGTGGTTGGCCTTCCATTCGCCGGGCCAGCTTTTACGATATTTTTTCTTCAATTTATTTGTGTCCTCCTTTTCATTGTAAAAAAGTTGGTCACCTTAAAAATTCAGGAATTTGTCCAGGCAGTCTCTGAGAGTTGAGTATGATTGAACAGAAGGGAAAAAATGCAGTTACTCTAAAGATCTTATTAGATCTTCTTAGATAAGCACAGTAACTGAACGAAAAGCTGGAATATAACTGCTGCTTTGTTTTTAGTTTTTGTATAAGAATATGAGCCAATTGTTCTTAACTATTCTACTGCAATATTTTTCCAAATAAAGTATTTCCACTACCATTGTCTAACCAAACTGATTTCTGACATTGCTCTGATCTGCAACAACAAAGGAGCTAGATAATTTTTTTCAAGGAGAATTTCTTCCTTTTTTAGTGTTGTAAAACTCATATGCATGGCTACTTCTTCAAATTCAAGAAATATGGCAACCAAACACATCACATTCTTTGGATGTGGCAAGCCATATCAAATTAACAAATCACACAATCAGCAGTTAGATTTTCAGTGCCTCGGCAGGGGAATTTACAGAAAATATCTGGATTCAAGTGTGCATAGTGCATGTATTTAATTCTAAATTTATTCATGCAAAAATTAATCCTGCTTTATTATTACATCATTCTGCAGTCTGAACAAACTTATCTCAATTTTGTGTATGTATATATGTTCGTGTGGTCATGCACTTTGCCAAAGTAACACCCAAAACAGTTGGAAAAAAAAATCAAGAGCTACAGAGTCCCCACCCAATTCTGCCTCAGCTCAGAAAGTATTCATTTTGAGAGAGATCAGAAAGAAACAAGAAACAATTTACACTGCCTGAAAATATTACTGTAAAGCTGACCAGGCCAAAACTGCCTGTCAGATTATAGTAGTTCCTTTTTGTCATACAAAGTCGGAAAAGAACTAGAGTATAATCTTCAGAATTGAAGAATACTTTAAAAGAATATTTCAATTTATGTCAAAGTATGATGCTGAATTGTTGTTCAAGTGTCAAACAAAATGCCCTCGATGATCTTAAATCACACATATTTATCTTTCTTTTTTCTCTGACTGACTGAAACCAGAACATGACATCCAAAATCTGAAGGCGATTATCTTCCTTCAGAAAAGTACGTATGTAGTGCAAGAAGAAGTTGTGGAAATAAACTGCAGTTCAAATAATCAAATTTCCAATTTCTGTCAGACATTCAAGAACTTATTAAAAACCAACTTTCATTTGGACATCCAAGGAATGATCTAGTCATTTGCAATTATTTGAATTTAGAATAGAATAGAATAGAATAGAACTGGAAGGGACCTTGGAGGTCTTCTAGTCTATCCCCCTGCTCAAGCAGGAGAACCTATACCATCTCAGACAAGTGGCTCTCCAGTCTCTTCTTAAAAACCTCCAGTGATGGAGCACCCACTTTTATTGTCTTTTTTTAAATCAGTTACTTAAGTTATTGGCCTGGAGATGATATTCTACCTTACAACAGAAATGGAACACTACTCTTCCTAAAATCATATTCTTAGATATCCCTGCTACATGTTCTTGTTCCAATTTCAACTGCATCGTATTTAAAAAGGAAATGTCACCAACAAGACTCTTAATTGAGCAATGTGACTTGTTACTAAGAGAGAGTTGAAGATCCTTCAAAGTACCAATAGCATTTATGACACGGCTATATTAATGAGGTCTAGTTGTAGATGTTGCCATGCAGGAAAATAAAATCTGAAGCTACAAAATTGAAATAGAGTGGTAACAGAAGACATAAGAAATATAAGCATAGGAAAGCTCTATACCAGGGGTGTCAAACTGCCAGCCCGCAGGCCGGACACATCACAAGGAAACCGCGCCCACCCCATTGCCGGCAATGGGGAAAAAGTTTCGATACGTCGTTTGACGTCATGTGACGTTGCAGGTTTGACATGTCTGCTCTATACAGTGAAAGATAAAATTCATCAACCACATATTAACATATTAAACATTAGTGAATTGAAATAAACTGGAATTGGACATTTTTCCTGTTTACTAATTAGGAACATGAAAACAAAGGAGAAGTTTTAGAGTTAGGAAGATGGCAGAGACAGTACTTGTACATACTTCTGTTAATAGCTGAGTACCAATAAGATGTTGTAAGCAACCATTTACAGGCAATCCTCAACTTATGATCAATTGCTTAATAACCAAAGTTACAACAGATCTCCCAAAGCTACATACAATCTGGATTTGAAGTTCTAATGGCCACCCTCCTGCAACCATATGATTACATTTGGGCACTCAGCAACCGGCCCCATTTATGGCCATTTGGAGCATCCCATGATCACAACCACAATTTACATTATTTTGCTAGAAAGTGGCATTTATAGAATAACAGAGTCGGAAGAAAACTTGGAGGTCTTCTAGTCCAACCCCTGCTCAAGCAGGAAACCTTATACCATTTCAGTCAAATTGTTATTTCTGGGTTCCCCCAAAAAATGCTCATTGCAAACAATGGATTTGCTTAAGAACCATAGCATTTGCTTAACAACTGTGGTGATTCACTTAGTGACTGATGCAAAAAGGTCATAAAATCAGATGTGGCCATGTGGTGGCCCACTTAAAAACTGGCATGACTTAGTACCATAACTGTAGGTTCAATTTAGATCATAGGTCAAGTACTACCTGTAATGTAATGGTTACCCACTGTGCTGACCATTGATGCAGAAAAAGATAATGCTGATGACATGAAATCACAAAATATGCAAGCAAGATATTATGTTTGTGGTTGGAACCACCCTTAGAACAAACAATAGAGATAAATAAAGTGGTGAATAGGTTCTGCCTTTTAGTACACAGCAAAGAAACTAAGAAATATGCCACATACTACTATTTGGTATGGTAGCATACCAAAAAAGATATTACGATTCCATGATGTGTCTATATCTATGAAGCTCAGAATTGTGTAGGTAGTGGTTTTTCCTGAGACATGCCATGGAAGTGAAAGCTGGATTTCAAACAAGGAGGATAGAAGAGTATTAATGCTTTGAAACATTCGTGTTAAAAGACTCCTGAAATACCACGGGTAGCTAAGAAAACAAACAAACAAACAAATAATTTAATAATAGAACAAACCAATCCACACTCAAGGTACAAATGATCAGATTCAAATTACCATATTTTGGACACATTATGCAAAAATCCAGCTCCCTTGAGAAGTCCATAATTCTGACAAGGATGGAAAGAGAAGAGGATGGCCAGCAGCAAGGTGGATAGAGTCAACTACAGCAGTAATGTATACACAGGATGACCTGAAGGACCAGAAAGGGTCTGGACTCTGGAGAAAGTCTATGCCAGTGATGGCGAACCTTTTAGAGACCGAGTGCCCAAAAACTGGCCCCGCCCCCATTCCATCCCCTGCCCCCCCGCTCCTCCCCGCCTGCCCACAGGGCCACTCGCCGCCTCCAGGGCCCGCCGTAGATTGCCCAGGCAGCCCAGTGGCGCCATGACGGCCACGCCCTCTGCCCGTGCCCCGCAGCATCAACTGTGCGTGATGGGGTGTGAGGGCAGAGTCTTGTCTACGCTGCCTGGCTACCATGTCCTTGGCTGTGCTGCTCCACGTGAGCCACGCTCGGGGGCGACTCTCCTCCACGAAGGCTGCTGGTGAGGAGGTGGTCGCAGGGGGAGGCAAGGCTGGGGCAACGGCATGTGTGCCCACAGAGAGGGCTCTGAGTGCCGCCTCTGGCACGTGTGCCATAGGTTCGCCACCACTGGTCTATGCAATCATTAAGACTCAATATCAACTTGATGGCAACTAATTAACCAATCAATCAAGCTTGCTTTTTCATGCATGTCTTAATTTCAAGAGTTCCTGGATCCAATTGTGCATATTAATTTCTTTGTAATTCTGAAGAGTACATTTAGTTGTTAATATGGTCACAGTATACCATGTAGCATGCATTTCCTAAATCCCAGTTATCAGGACTGTTTCTCACTGGATATCTGTTAGGGAAACATAAAGCTTTGTTACTAAGATATATATGTAAGTGGAAAAACTGCTGGGAAGAGGGACATGATTTAAGAAATCTTCTTGAATATTGTTTATAGAACAAGTGAAATTCTTTAAGAGTTCATCCCCTCAGAGATTAGGCTTATATTGTATTGTCCCTCCTATGAGATGCACAGCCCAACATATATATTCTTTCAAATTTCAAGGCTGTGGTTCAAAGAAAAGATTTTGCATTCCACTGAAAACTCTAAAACAAGGGCATCAAAAATCTATGCCACGGAAGAATCTGGTACTGGGTCAGATTCATTTATTTTATAATAGTCTACTTTAGCACACTTTTTTTTAATGAACAGTTGTGAGAGACACTAGATGCTAGCAGAATTCAGAACATGTTTTCTGCATTTTTTTGTCATTGTTATGAAGGCACGTAAATTGTCCTTTTTTAGGAAGCAGGAGCCTCTGCTTCCCAATTTCAACCAATTAATAATTTTGGAATAGTGATATCTGTTTTTTACAAACACTATAATGCCAAATCTGCATAGAGTGCTGTCTATTTTATACTCCAAACTTACAAAATCTATGTCCTTTACATATCCTAATCCAATAACACATGCCAGCTTTTCCAAAATTCCTTTTCCATGGGAAAATTGGATAAACTTGATATAGATCACATTTTAGAATAGGTACTGGACAGAGTTTGTTGGAATAGTTACAAATAATTTATAGTCTGGAGCAGTGGTGGGATTCAAATATGTGAACAACTGGTTCTCTATGTGGATGCCATTTCCGTAAGTCCATTCTGGGTCTGGGCAACCAAAATTAGCTACCAGTTCTGCCGAAGTGGTGCAAACTGGCTGAATCCCACCACTGGTCTGGATCCTATCAAAAAATGGTGAGGGGATTTTATTTTGTGTGCTGTGCCCAACAAAGATTCACAAAGGACCTAACTAAAGGTCTTCTTCACGTCTTAGGCATTGCAATTTGAATTGCGTTTCAACTGCAGTCACTATTACACTTAAATCTATTGCCTGAGTAAAGATAAAGAGTCATAAAAATCATAATGATCCTTTTTTAATGATAAAGGTAATAGGTGATATCAGTTTATAGATACCTGTAAACTATTATATACCTGTATAGATATCTGTAAACTATTATATACCTATTACGAATTAATATTAGCAGTGAATATATTATGCTTGCTTCCAAGCTTATTCTAATCAATATAAGAAGCAATTATTTCTGGTTGTCTAGTACCATATTATTTTATAATCATCTGGCCCTGAAATCTTGTTTTCATTTTCTTTAGATTCTATCAAGAGTATTAGCATTGCCTAAAAATACTCTTCTTTACTCTTGGGAAGACCTCACATTTGTAAATTATGCACCAAGCAGTTTATCATTTCCTACCCTTGAGGTAAGCCATTATTGTGTAGTTTAGAATAAAATGTCTGAAAAAAATGAACTACAGGTCTTTTGCGTCTTTTTAAATATCCTTTAGGGTTCTTGTAATGATCTATTTTTTATTTAGACTAACAGGCTAGTAATTCTTCTGATCTCTCTCTCTCTCTCGATTCCTAATAGGGTTATAGTGCAAGTGATCAAAAAATCAATCAGCTTTACATGCAAAATGTTGACGTGATAGTGAAGTTTTTGCCAAACTGAAAGCTGCGGTTGCACAATGATATTCAGCTGCCCTTTTAAGTTCAATATTTTGTATTTGCCAACCCCGCTAGAAAAAGTACATGAGATTACATGTAGTCCTCAATTTGCAACCACAACTGAGCCCAAAATTTTTTTGCTGCTAAGTGAGACATTTAAGTGAGTTTTGCCCTTTTTTACAACCTTTCTTGCCACAGTTAAGTGGATCATTGCAGTTGTTAGGTTAAATGAAACTGGCTTCCCCACTGACTTTGTCAGAAGGTAACAAAAGGTGATCACATGATCCTGGGACACTGCAACCGTCATATATATGAATAAGTTGCCAAGCATTTGAATATTGAATACATGATCAGGGGGATAGCTGTGAAAAATAATAAGTCACTTTTTTTTTGGTGCTGTTGTAACTTCGAATGGTCATTAAACAAACTGTTGTAAGACGAGGATTACTTGTATTTGTCCTTAAATGTACATTTCCACAAATTCCCAAAGAAGCATTTTTACTGATTTTAGAAATTGATATTCATGAATTTCTATTCCTATCATTTACATAAAGTGGAACTCCATAGCAATAGCACTTAGACTTATATACCGCTTCACAATGCTTTACAGCCCTCTCTAAGTGGTTTACAGAGTCAGCATATTGCTTCCAACAATCTGGGTCCAGAAGGATGGAAAGCTGAGTCAACCTTGAGATGGTGAGAATCAAACCGCCAAACTGCAGGCAGCCAGCAGGCAGCAGAAGTAGTCTACAGTACTGCATTCGAAGCACTGCACCACCATAGCTCATATCAATAAGCTTCCATTTATTTAAGAAATTTGCTAGTACTTGAGCCACAATCAGTAATAAATTATGTCACAAGAAGGTATGCTTTACTCCATTTAGGGTGAGATTGCATTTGTTTGTCATGATGAGAACAAGCATTTATCTAGATCAGGGGTGTCAAACTCGCAACGTCACATGACAAGTCGTGACGTATCGTGACTTTTTTGCCATTGCCAGCAATGTGGTGGGTGTGGTTTCACTATGATGCATCCGGCCCACGGGCCGGCAGTTTGACACCCCTGATCTAGATAAAGTTTTCAGAAGTAGTTTGCCATTTCCTTCTTCCTACAGCTGAGAGTAACTGACCCAAGGTTACGCAGCTGGATTTCATGCCTAAGGTAGGAATAAGTTTCAAATTTCCACACTATGTTGGAATCAACCATCCCAGTTGGGAGGAAGACTCAAGTAGGGAATTAGTCTGGACTTGTTATGTAAACACAAAAGAGCAAGGTCTCTCTCACACACACACACCAATGCCTGTGAGCTTATCTAGTTTTTCCCAGGCAAAAGCTGCCACTCTGGGGAGATTCCTGTGGAATAGGCATAAAACAATAAAGTAGCAAATTTGAACTCTACACGTGTGGGATCTAGTTGTTTGTGCCTGACACTCTTGGTCCACCATCTTAATCACTAGATTAAGCTGGCTCTATTAGATTACTATTTATTATGATTATTACAGTACAGTGCTTTAATAATTATATTAGGTCATTAAAGTAATGGTTAATAATTAATATGGAAGCTGACATGATGAATCACTGAAGAAAATTATAGACATATAATGAAAAAATCTCCAGATAACCTATAGCACCCAGTTTATTATATATACCGTATATATATATGTTTCATCCATTTCTATTCAGGACCAGGAGAAAGAGTGAAATAACAACATAGTAACAACAAGGCAGCCTGTATTTCTGATTAACAAGATCAATAAAATTACATGTTTACTCTGCATTCAATTTCTTTATTACCTAGTTTTTGGAGTATCTGTCAGCATGATATCCATTGATACAGCCTTTACTAAACAAGGCTTCCTCATAGTAGCTTTAAAGCTTCACTGATTTTTAAGAATTCATGACTCTTATATCTCCTCAACAGTTATAATGCAGTGGATAAGAGATATTGTTCCCATATCTAATTTGGGGGAATCTTAACAATAACTGGCTAGCCACTATGGAAAAAAGGACACTGCACTAGATAAACACTGCTTCTGTTGTTTTTATGATTGGGCTGCAGCATGATGCTCAGAGTAGGCTTTGCAAATTTAAATTAGGAGTAGTAGTTAGTTCTTTGCTTTTCTTTCTTGTTTTCTTCCAAAAGAATTTGGCTGCTACTGCAGTAGATTGAATCTGACTGCTTCTGCAGTAAATTGCAGAAAGTATTGCAGAAAGTATACACAGAATATCTAACATTTCTGCATGATCTGAGAACCTAAGCAATTAGTTTTCATTCCACTTTTCACACATTTAAGACTCTGAATCTAAATTAAGCTAATTACAGCCTTCTCTAAGAGTCCCATTCATTCACAGCTTCAGATCTCAGTTGCTCTTATTCTCTGTGAGAATTTGTGGTAAGCAAACACTGCTGAACCACAACTCATAGCTATAGGCTTTGGCTACGAACCGCAATGACGAAAAGATGATGAAACATGCATTGTGACATCATGACATAAGGCAAACTCTGGCCTATATTATTTGCATTGTGGAATTAGGCACAAGTACATGACATTGTAATACATGTTTTTTCACTGCCCATCTTACTCCCAATGGATGCCTATGTTTCTAGCAATCACAAGCAGTACTCAATCATATCAATA
The DNA here is from genome assembly GCF_001527695.2 of Protobothrops mucrosquamatus. Lineage (NCBI taxonomy): Eukaryota > Metazoa > Chordata > Lepidosauria > Squamata > Viperidae > Protobothrops > Protobothrops mucrosquamatus. The sequence continues at coordinate 61,067 of NW_015387761.1, read as the reverse complement.
TCAAATCAATAGTAAAGGATGCAAAATTCAGTAAATCTTGGGGGGTTGTATGTTTCCTACTCCTTTAAGGATGCAAAATTCAGTAAATCCTGGGAAGTTGTATGTTTCCTACTCCTTTATAAAACTTTTTGGTTGTGGGTGGGGATTAGAAGTAAGATTAAAAAGTAAAAAATATAGAGCAAGTAAACATAGTGATATATTCAAGTATCTAAAATTGTGATGCTTCTGCTCAGAAAATGAAAGCAGTGGGAATTTATAGATATTCTACAAATAAATAACTTTAAGTTCTTTCCTATGAGTTGCTATTACGTGGGAGACAGCCATGGGCAAATGTACTCTTGTTGACCTTTCAACATCAAATGTACCATTCTTCCCACTCTTTGTAATCCAAACCAGTGTACAGCTCCAAACAATACTTCTCATTTGATTTACTGAACTTATTCTCCATGGAAAACATTTCTTCAGAAGTGGGTGTCCTGTCTTAGATATCCACATCTGCCCCACTTCTACAGTAGTTGCAGTCAGTGTCCCTTTTAGAAGCTTCAGTGCTTCTAAAGTTTATATTGCAAAACAGCATACTAAGTAGAATAACAAAACCAACAGTTAAGAGTTACCAGTTCCAACATTGTTTCTGAATTCAGAGGGTAGAAAGTGCCATACACTTCCTCAAGCTTTTTTTTAAAAAACCCACAATCCCTTAAATTTTTTAAAAAAACCAGTCTATGTATATAACCATCAACTGCAATTGAAATAAGGGAGAGGGCAACTCAGTCAGTCACTTCAGGACAATTTTATTCTCTAAAGTAGGAAAGCAGCTAATTCACAGATGTTGAACGTTTTGCTTGCCTGGGTCATAAAGAGGAATTGTGTTGGGCTGCATATAAATATATAATATAGTTAATGTATATCAACAACAAGCTTCTTTATATTGTACTACGTTGCACTGCATTGCATTATTCTGGGGCTGCGTGAGAATCTAATGTTAGTCAAAGTTGGAACCACACTATTAATTAAATAACTGCATTTAATATTGTATACTGTATATCCTTTTACGCATGTCTGCAGTGGTGCAAAATAAAAATAATTAAAACAAAATAATTTTAACAATGAAAAAATAACAGAACATATAAATTATATTCAACTTTTCCCAATTTGCCACCTTTTCCTCTGCTTTCTAAATAACTTCTAGAATGGTTCATCATCTTTCAAGGACATGAACAAAGGCAACCAAAAGTTCACAAGATGTATTTCAATACAACTTTCAACACCTTCTTTCAAAGACATTTTCCCTAATTAGTATAGACATGGAAGCGTTTTTTAAAAAATAATCAAATAAAAAAGATTGTAAAGATATAAAAGATTTCAGTTTCAGTAAAGTTCAAACTTCCAAGAGTCTGATCAATGCTACCTTAAAAGCAAACCTTGCCTATCACTGACAGAAGATGCGTGCTCATTCTCATACCATGTAATTTACACACACATTATCTGTGCCTTTTTATAGTATTTAGTACAAGGAAATTTCCCCTCTAGATTACAAAATTAGCTAAATCTGTGAAATAATAAATTTAAATATTTGTAAAAATATTTGTAAAATACTTGTAGTAAGGTGAAAAGAAAAATCATATAGATTATCTAGAACTAATGAGAAACAAGGACTATTTCAAGCATTACAAATCCCTATGAAGATTGCTTTTTTGTATATAACATACCTCACACAAACAATGATAGTTGTGTGTGTATGTGTGTGTGTTACAGGCATTTCTTAAAATTTTCTAGCAAATAGTAAATAACACAATTTATATAAAAGGCAGAGGTGTCAGGACACAAGTACTTAAAAGTGGGATTTGCATTGTGATGTTACTATGCAGATCTAATTTTGGTTTGCTGTGGATGTCTGTGCTGGAAAGATCCACGTTTGAATTCCCACTCATTTACAAAGTTTGTTGCCTGACTTTGAAGCAATCAGTCCCTTTAGCTCAATCTATCTTTTAGGGTTTTTATAATATTAATAATTAAGGAGCTCCTTATGTAAGCTGCCTTGAGCTTTCACAAAAAGGGTGGAATATCATGCAAAAGGTGGGATATAAATGTAAACAAAAATAACAAAATATCCCAAAACAGTTCTGAATATAGATAAAGCAAAGGTCATTTTTCTAGCCAAGAAAATGATCCTCAAGTAAGTAGTTATCTTGAATTATAACCTCTACATGCTATTAGATGAATGCAATAAGCACCTAGTTCCATCAAGTAGAAGCTTAACCAGTAAAACTCTAGAAATCTTATGTCATTTTAGGTTCTTAACTCAGCACTACCAGCATTCTATCTCTGCTTATCATGCAGGGCAGCATCAAAATCTTTTTTGATCAAAAACTTTGATTCTCTATTTAATCATTACATCATCACTTTCTTTGTTCCATTTCCTTTTAAAAAAAATATATATCTTGTTTCTTGTCCATCCTTCCTAGTGTACCTCCTTCTTGTTCCTAAAGTCTCTCACTTTTGTTCTTTTCTGGACTTCACTTTAGTTCTCCTTCCATTCCTCTCTTTCAGTCCACTGCTGACTCTGCACCTTTTCTTTATTTTCCTTGTTAAGAGATCTTCTTGTTTTAATTCTCAGACTCTCACTTCAATCAACTGGTCTTCTCTTGTCCAGAGATAATCAGTCTTTTCTTTTTTTAAAAAAAAAAGTCTTGGCTTTAAACTATCCTGCCCTTTGAGCAATTCAATATTCCAGACAATTGCAGCATCTATATTTCAATGAATCTAGATCCTATTTTTCACATTTAAGAAGTGGTAAAATCAGTTCTCATCTTTTGATTCCATTTCTTCATTTTTGTACTTAGGCTTTTAGAGCAATTCAATCATTATACAGCTATCTTACAATTTGTTTTTAAAAATTATTTAAAAATTGAAAACAGGACAACACATTCAAATATATACTCAAATAAGAACTAAATTCAGCCCCAAAACATAGTGTTGAGAGCAGGAACTATTTAAAATAAGAAATAATGAGAAAACTGGGCACATACAATATTGCATGTGGCCATCTCTATTTTGGAGCTACTATATTAGCAAAATGGTGGTCTTGATTGTTCTTGCCAACTTCATTGGTCTATTTAGCAGATATATAAGCAAGATCTTCATTGTGGCCCTTAGCCCTGGGCCATTTAGTACACGTATAAGCAGTCTTTCAAATAACTGTGTTTCACGTTATGCCTTTCAAGGCCACGCTCCAATTACAAGATGAAAATCAAAACTCCCTTATTTACAGGTACTGTCCACTTTATTCCTAAATGAAAAGCTTTTCCTAAAGGCAAAACTGAAAAGCCATGTATTGTGCTGTCCATCAGCAACTGGTGCTGATTTACCCAAGTAATAACCAAGGAGTATGGCTCAGGCACAGTTTTGCAATATAGTTGTCTTCCATTTTGCACCTCAAACTGGAGTTGCTGCCAACACCACCCAAAAAAGAATTTCCAGCAGAATCTCTTCATGTGATAAATTCCTTCTCAGCAAAAGTATGACGATCAGCCTGCTTATTTCATCACAGACCAGGCCACGGCATTTTGGCTGTGCCAAATGAAACCCAAACATTTTAATATCTTACACACTTGCCTTGCACCTCTTTAGATTTGCTATTTTTCTAATAGCCATCTAATTAAAAGTTACTTTATTAGTTACCTTGTAATAAAGGAACATCTTGCCTTTCTTGGATTGTTACACCAGAGAATGAACTGAAGAGATGTACTGTTTACATTATTTCTGTTTCAATCTAGTAATTATCTCTCAGGACTTAGGAATAATAAAAAGCAACATTAGAGACATTTTTAGTTTGGCAAGTTTTAACTGTCATGCACAAGCTGTTACACACTGCAGGATGTTAAACTATGGGATGGTTTCTTTTGTTCTAATTTGTGTGTTTTGTGAAATGCATCCCTGTGATTTTTAAATCATGATTTATCATTTAGCAAGTTATATGAACCCATCATAAAATGGTTTAATCAGTAAACCATTATTAAACTACAACTTAACAAAATGTGTTAACCCGTACAGACATACAACCTCAGCACTACTATTCCATAGAAGATTCCCCTTCCCATTTGTACATTACAACTACCCTGTGTCATATTACTATGGCTAAGAGAGGCCAGAAATGTCTCTAGCAGATCTAAAAATTATGTGAAGTCGGTCACAAAAAGTTATTAAATGAAACCAGGGCTTAAAACGCTGAGCTCCACTACACGAATTTTTAAGAAATATTAATGATCACTTGATGATGGACCTCAAAAGGCTGCTGCACGCTTGAATAAGATTACGACCGTAAAATATACAATACCAGACTCAATATACATTCTAATCTAGCGCCCAGAAGTTAATTTCTCCAGGAGAAAGGAACTATTTCTATCCTTTCTTTTGCAGACCTGTTTGGAAAGCTGCTGCTGCTGCTGCAGCGGGAATACCTGCACCATGGCCAAACTGAGCATATGCGCGCCCACAGAGCATGGCTTGGCCCCCGCAAACATACGCGAGGTTGACGCTGCAGACGACCACACGCACCGGGGAATTCGCGGAACCAACCAAGGGAGCAGACGCCCCTCGAGCCTCTCCTTTTAGATCGAGCTGCAGGGCATTCCCGGAGAATAAACGGACTAAGAAGGAGAGGCCCCTTCCCTCCCCCGGATCTCTCGGGGACCCTCCCGCGCCGATCCCGGGCACTTACTTTTCCACCGGGCCCTCTTTCTCCGCGGGAGGGCGGAGGGAAAGGCTGACCGAGCCAACCAACCTACCCTGCCTACCTTCCTCCGCTTCCGCGCGCGCGCCTCAACCCTGCTCTTCTCGGTTCCCACAGGCACTCCGCTCGCAGCCACCCACAATCTAACCAACCAAGTTCAGCACTCGATGCGGAGGACCTGCCTCTTTTCAACCTGTCCAATCCCGACAGCGATTTCAATAGGGAGGGGAATGACGAAGGGGAGGATAAGCGAGCAACCAACCCGAAGGACAGCTCAGCCTTCTGGAACTTGGCCAAGAGTTTCACCAATGAGAAAAAAAGAACCAGCGGTAAAGTCCCGCCCTCTCAGCATTGACCACATGACAGTTAAGCCAATCAGAAGCCAGAGAAGGAAAATGCGTTCAATTTTTTTCCCTTTCAGCCGCACAGTGTCCCACGAGCGAGAATTGGCGCATGCGTACGTGAATCTACTCAATAGCCTCGTTTATTCTTGCGCGCATCACGATTTTTCAGTCGTGCGCTACGCGATCCTGTTTTTTTTCGCCCGGCCGTACGCAATCTCGGTGCGTTGCTATGGTGATGAGGAAGCCCGCGCCTGCGGCCTTCTGAGCTTCAGCTCTCGTCCGATCGGTTTATTTTTTTTTTAGTCCTCTCCTGAAATTATTCCTCATTTTCCTGCTTGGAGATATACGTCTTTCTTCTGTCAAAATAAATATCGCGGTGTTGAGCCGGCTTTATCACTGTAGCCATATATGGCTAATTCCTTGCAACTAACAAAGCTACTCGAGTCCAGAGAGATGAGTGGTATAGGGAGGAATCCGGGGGTCTTTGATGTGTGTCACATCTTGATTTTGTTTCCGCAATAAATGTGAATAATAAACTTCAGTAACCCCTTCGTTCAAATATCGATTGAAATCTTATCTCACCCCCCTCCCATTATATTATAATTAGGAAGTTGCAGAAGGTATTTGGTTTCACTACTGAACTGAAATCTTGTCATTTCGAGGTATGATTAAATGGTTTATTTGACATCCTGGAAAACGCGTGTCAGTGGCTTGTGTTTATTGAACCAGCCATTTTAGAAAAATGAAGTCCAACATGGCAGTTCTTTGCATGCAACTGTGATTTATATTGAAACATTTGCATTATGCTTTTTTTTAAATTTAAGAATCCATTTGTCCAGAAAGCACTATTGTTGAAGGATTGTGGAAGAACTAAGGGAATGCTTTAAACTGGTTTCAGAAGGCCACAATCCAATGATTTATATATGACCTTATTGTTCATACAATTACAGAGCTGGAAAAGACTATTTTGACATTTTGGTTATTTTGCAGTAATCAAACTATTCCTGGCAGACAGTGATCTAGCCTTCACTTGAAGACCTGGACTGAAGATGAGATTATCACCCCTGGTTCTACTATTGATTTAATAATAATAATAATAATAATAATAATAATAATAATAATAATAATAATAATAATAATAGTAGTAGTAGTAGTAGTAGTAGTAGTAGTAGTAGTAGTAGTAGTAGTAAAGTTGGAAGGGACCTTGGAGGTCATCTAGTCCAACCCCCTGCTCAGGCAGGAAACCCTATACCATTTCGGACAAATGGTTGTCCAGTCTCTTCTTAAAAACTTCCAGTGTTGGAGCATTCACCGCTTCTGGAGGCAGGTTGCTCCACTGGTTAATTGTTCTAACTGTCAGGAAGTTTCTCCTTAATTCTAGGTTGCTTCTCTCCTTGCTTAGTTTCCACCCATTGCTTCTTGTCCTGCCTTCAGGCGCTTTGGAAAATAACTTGACTGCCTCTTCTTTGTGGCAGCCCCTGAGATATTGGAACACTGCTATCATGTCCCCCCTCGTCCTTCTCTTCATTAAACTAGACATACCCAATTCCAGCAACCGTTCCTTATATGCTTTAGCCTCCAGTCCCCTAATCATCTTTGTTGCTCTTCTCTGTACTCTTTCTAGAGTCTCAACATCTTTTTTACATCGCGGTGACCA
>NW_015387761.1:22087-54234 GCF_001527695.2 Protobothrops mucrosquamatus | reverse complement strand
TGTGTAAAGTGGTATTAACACTTCACGTGATTTAATGTAACCATTTTCTAGTATTCAATTAGAATCTGTTTTGTACTTACAACAAAAACCTAGTTGGAGCCAGCCCACATGGTTTTCTGTCCATGTGGTTTTCTTGGTAAAAATACAGCAGTATTCATATCCTTTTTGAGGTGTGGTAACTATAACTGCACACAATATTCCAAATGTAGTTGCACAACTAATTTTTATAAGGACATCATAAAATTGGCTTCTCTACCTTTTTTTTACTTTCAATACTGTTTCTTATTATTCCTAACATGCTACCCACTTTTTTTTACAGTAGATCTTTTTTTATGACCAGGGACAATTTAGTGTCATTAGCAATCCTGCCCTTTTTGAACATTGGTGTTGGAGAAGACTCCCAAGATTACTATGCATAGTCAAAGAAATATACAAATGGATCATTGAACAAATCAACCCACAATTCTAATTCAAGGCACAAATGACCAGGCAAATAATGGAAGCATTTTGTGAAGACCTAACTTTCTGGAGAAGATTCAGATGCTGGGAAAGATGAAAGGAAAGAGTTTAAGAGGAATGCCAGCAGACAGATGGATGGATCAATTGCAGCGGCTGTGGGTACTCCATTGAAATATCTGAAGGATCAGGTTAGGGACAGAACATCACAGTGCATCAGAACATCAGGGTGCAGCAGTACAAGGAAACAACAATCAATGACTTAATAGCCAGACGTCAACACCCTAATTAACAACTAAAAGCTACACACAATCAGGCACCATATAAATATAATGTGTGGAACAACCCAGTGCAGATATTCTGGAGAGATAAAAGTTCCCTGGTGATGGGCTCCAGCATGAGCCCGAAAGCTTGGAAGAACAAACCTTTGTCTCAGTGACTGAGTTAGATTGGATTCTGCAACATTATCCTGGGACACGTATATGTGCCTTCATTCGCAAGTATCAGTTTGGCCCCTAGAAGAATAGAAGTACTGTTATAAGTATTCTTTGATCCAACATAATTATACTTTTATTTTTTAAATATTGTTGAAAGCATCTTCTTGCGCTGAAGTATTAGTTTTATTATAGTGTGTATTACTATGCTTGATTGGAGGGCTGGAAAATCCATTCTGTGACACCCATTTATAAACGTGCCATTTATATTTTACATTGAAAACTATACATTGTATGGGACATAAAACATAAATATGATAAATATTGGGAGAGGGCTATGGAAAGAGAAGTATGATAAATGTAGAGAAGAGGTCAGGCAGGAAGAGAGATTTATCACTGTGGCTTTATATATATTTATTATGGCCATTTAATACTATATAACTGAAATCCCAATTGACAAACTGAAGAATGAAAAAGCCAGTAAAAGCAGTTTTGAGAGGGAGGAAAAATTAGACTAATCAAGACAAAGTTACAAAAAGGATAAGAAAAAGCCATTAACTATGGCATGAAGATAAGATTGTTGATGTATTGCAAGAACTTAATGGTTCAGAGCCAAAAAAAGTCTCAGTGGTTGTAAGCTATAATCACAAGCAGCAGGATGATAAAGCAACATAGGAAGTAAGCAATATACAGAATCCTCTGCAGACAATTTGACCAATCAGTGAGACACAAGCAAGAACTAGCAAAAATATAGAAAGTCTCACAGGAGCTGTTTTCTTTCTCTTTTGCTGCACCTAATTTAATGGGGCAACTGGAAATAGAATGTTAATAAAGGCAACTACACCTAGAAAACCCAGCATTTGTAGGCTGGATTGGAGGGAAAGAAAAGCAGATGCCTATATCTATCTGGGCTGGAAACCCAGCTTTTGTGAATGTATACAGTGAAATCTCATACTTAAAATCCACATATCCACCTTAAAAAGCACATCTGGACTATTTTGTACACCTACCAGCAAACATTTTATTGGGAGAAATCCTTTCCCTTTAAATTGGTGAACTGGAAAATCAAATATGCAATTGATGGTAGATTTCCTTTCAACATCTCCAAATGTTTGCCAGGCAATGGATAAATCTGTCAACAATAAACCAGTTCTAAGTACCTTACCAAAACTATTACTAAGCCTCTTGCTATAGACTTTAGATAGCTATTGGATCTATACAGATTAATAGTGAGTGAATTAGGTGCATTAAGTTGGATTTTATCTCTAGTGACAGTATCAACAAATGTTGTATCTCACCTGTCTCTAGTAATAATTCAGCACCTTCCAAGAGCATTCTGAGAATTCATTTGATCCCTTCCATCCACATTATATCATTATAGAGTTTCTACCATTTCATTTATTCTTACCAAGCATAATAATCATTATTGTCTACTATCCATTCAGATAACATGCCCCTAATACAGAAGTTTTGGCTTGCTAATCATAATTCCAAAGGAGCAGTCAGCCTTTATTTAATAACAACATGACCTTGTCTATGTTTGTAAACTGTCATTTGATTAGATTTACTTAAGAAAAGCTAAAATATGTATCCATGGGTATTGTTTATGGATAAGCTGTGCAACTTGTTTAGTGTGTATGAAAGTATCTGTGCCTGACTATTTGAAGAATGCCATTCAGTTTCTCCTGTGCAGACAGAAATGTAGCAAAAGAAAATGTGAAAATAATATGGGGAATAGTTCGTTAAATATTTCTGAGAAGGTATTTGGCAGAATACTGATGGAAAGGGAATAAATGGTGACAAAGGGCAATATTTGAGAAAAATAGGATTAGGGTTCATACAACTGGTATGTATATGGTGGTGGGAAGAAGCCCCTCTAGATGCATGTCAGTAACATGGAAAGTTCATCAAACTGAAATTCATATCCAATACAAAGAAGATAAAGTTTAAAAAAATGGACAGAGTATGAGTGGTTATGATGTACACTAGAACGGGCATTTGTGATTCAGCTTGTTAATTATAACCTACCCATTGCCTCAGCATGTCATATGTTATTTGGGAATAGCAAGTTACATGATCACAACAACTTTGTTAATAATCAGAGTTCATCAAGTGATGTAAATACAGTCAAGTAATCAAAGCAAACCAATCTCATTAACCAATCTCAGCAGAATAAGCATGGCAATTAATGGAACAATCATAATAATGCATGTGCAAAATGATTGAGAATTGAAAGGAATCAAGTTACAATTATGGCACTACAATAGTCTCTTAAGTGTATTTACCACAGTAATGGTAAAGCTATGACATGCATATCAAAGGTAGCACACCACAATGTTTTGGGTGACATGCTAACATTTACCAACATCCAACAAGTATAAATGAAAATGCACATGTTTTTGGACATATGGCAGAGGACCTTCTCTTGCGTTCCTGTCAGGCTATGAAATGCATTCCTTTGGAGTTGTGTTTAACTCTTTCTCTCTGTGTTTTAAATCTGTGAAGATGCATATTCTTTGCCAGGCTTTTGCTAATATTTTAGCATTTAACTTGACAACTTTAATTTGCATTTTTACTTGTTTGTTTTTATTCTATTTGTTACAGATCTTGTTAATTGCCTTGAGTGCTTAGAATACACAAATAAGGAAATATTTTCAAAATTAGTTGTTGAAGTTTGATTGTGTAAAAATATTAAGAGAATAGAGAGATGAAATTTCAGTTACATGAAACGGTGTTCCTCGGATACTGTGGAACACATTTTGAACCCCAAAATCTAAGGTAGAACAATGCACCAGAATAATACAGTAATTTAAAATGCTGAACAAAGACATAGAAGGCCAAGATTGATGTCTACCCTCAATCACTGACATTCAGAGGGTGACTTTAGGCCAGGCACTGTCTCTCATCCCAACCTAATTCACAGGATTGTTACAGGGGGAAATTGAGAGGACAGAGTGCTACGGATGCTTACTACAGGAAATGTGGGGTGTACATTAAATATTCAACTTAAAACACACATTCAGCAGGAATGAAATGGATGCCAATGCCCCAATGCATAGTTAGACTGCTTCAAAACTTCTTGGTGGATTCTGCTTCAAAGATTTCTCACTTATCTCCATGCTTTGCTTTAAAGCCATTCCTGAATGTACTTCCATGTGAACATTGTTTTGTACTTGTAAAGGAGAAGGTGGTCAAAATTGGAGGATACTGATTCTAATTCCAAAGGGACTGAGGCCAAGTTTCAAAATGAAATGAACTTGTTCATTTTGATGGGTGATTATTGCCAAGAAAAGGATAAGGAATGTGCAACCCTCAATTCATCTCTCTGAAACCTTTCATGCTAACAATCATGATACATTTCAGTATTAGCTCCATGAAACATGGGTTGAGATGGCTCTATTTCTCTAATCTGGAGTGACTGTTAAAAATTACATCAGGAAACCAAGTCTTATTTACTTATACATTCTATATACTACCCCTGTTCTGGAGGCTCTGAGCAACTTACAATACTACACCAAAATACAATTGCAATCAATCATTTTGATATGCCATCATTTGAGAGTAGAATGATCTTACTTGTCCCCAGTTGCCTTATGAACAGCCATATTTTTATGGCATTCCCCATTTTTGTAGATTTTACTGGATGAGCAGATTCAAATCAATGATGGTGGTCACTGAAAAATCTAGGCTCTGACAGTTAAGGCTTTTGTCATGCCTCCCTCGCAGCCTGAATCTGCGGAGGAAAATGAGCTGGAATGGGATCCTGTGGAGGTCGAGGGAGAGGTGTCTGTGGCTTCAGAGGAATGTGGGGAAGACCAGCCAGAGGCAGGCCAGGGCCCTTCAGGAGTGGGACAGGAGGAACAGGAGAGACAGAGTTCAGGAGATGAGCAAGGGCCACCCCCACCTGATCCTAGAGCATGGAGAGGGAACAACGCAGGTAGGCTGAACTACTCAGGAGATCGTTTTGCCCCTCTCCACAAGGCACACCTGGAGACTGAGATTTAAGAAGACGCTGCGGGGGGAGGCATTTGTCGGGAACAATGCTGATTCCTTGGAGTTTTGTGTGTGTTGTTGCTGATCCATTGTTTTGTGACTTCTGCTTGGAAACCCAGAAACTCTGACCATTGGACTAGCTGACAACGTTGCTTGGATGTTTAAAGAACTCGGACTGTATTTTGGCTTCTCTTCTGAGACTGCTCAGGCAAGCGTGTATTCACACAGACTCGTTAGGTTTATGATGTATGTGTCATTCTTTCTCATCTCCGTGGCCTTGAGTAAATTCCTCTCCTAATCAGACTGTATGTGAAACTACTTGCAGCCAGAGGTGTGTGTGTCTTCCTTTGTTTGGAGGCTTGCCAGAAACGTGGGAGCATTTGGGGAAAATTTGGAGCAATTAAAGGTGGTTTGAATTGCCAGCTGACTGCATTGCCTCTGTGCTGTGCCCTGGGTCATCACAGCTTTATAGATTATAGATTATAACCAATTCCAACAGCTAACTGGAAACCACTGCAGTTCCAATAATAGTGGTGCTATATGAACAAACTTTGACTACCCATAATTACCTAGACTGATGCATGTTGTACCAGCTGAAGCTTCTGAATGACCTTCAATTTAGAACATGTTGCCATATTATAGCTGCAAGGTGACAAAGACATTGAGAGGCTGTGCTTTGGTCTTTTGGCAGTTATGCTGCAGGATTCTACAAGGGACCATTTTCTCTCTCATATATTTAAAAATCTATATTGTACTTATTTGTTACATTTGAGCCAGATCTGGTTGTGCACAGTTGAGACTTATATCCTAATAAGTGGTGGGCTGCATGATGGCAAACATAGTAAAGACGAAACCTTCTAAGACTGAGGTCTTGTGGATAGTTGAGTCATACCTGATCTGGAGAAGGAAATGTGGTGGCGCAGAGGTTAGAAAATTTCTTGTAGCAAACTTTGGACTAGCATGGCAGCTGCCATTTGTTTTGAATAGAGATAGTCTTGCCTTAGTACCCCATGTATTCATAACTTCAAGATTATATTACTGTAAAGGGAACTAATGATGGCTCCCATTAATAATTATCCAGAAATTGCAGCCAGCAAAAACATTATGGTTAAGTTACTTAGCACACTCTAAGTATTCTCTGAACTTATCCATTACTGTTGCTATCATCAATCCAAGAGAAATTCACTCAATTTTGAAGCTTTCTGATGTGTAATTATATTTCTTCACTGGGCCATTTAAGATTTTGGATTCCATCTATTCTGCAAGGAGCAAAAGAGAAATGGGAAAAAGGGAGCATATTGGAAATACTAGGGAAAACATCTGTGATATTGCCACGATCAACAGAATTCACCATTACTTTAGCAAAAGTTGGAATCTACAACCAAACCAGTTCAAAGAATTTTAATATCCATTTACAATAAATTGTAAAATAAAAGAATATATGAAGTACATACAGTATATTTACATACCTATATTTATTTCAAATACTTAAAACTTTTAAGTAAAATATGTTTCTATATCATTTGTGAAAAAATATGACTTTTTAAATGGTCTCAACCTGACTTCTCTATATTCTCAATTCCAATTTAAGTTTCTTTTTAAAAGGCAACAATTAAAGTTTAGTACACTCTAAGGTATCTTTATTCACTTCTTGGCTTATAAAAATGAAACAGTTCCTGGGAAACCTTTTTTTTATATAGTTCTTCAATTTTTATTGCAACCTGGGGTGCTTACCAGGTCCCCTAATGGGGGAAAAAACACGTTCAAAATTGCATACATACACATACACACACCAATTTCACAAATCATTTTATCATTCTTGAAACAGAGGTATTAAAATATATATTAATTAAAATATATTACTTATAAGCTCTTAAAATTGTTTTTCAATCATATCAAATGTATTGCATGGGGAAGGGGGGGGAAGAAAGAAGGAAAAAAAATATTCTCCCTGCCAAAATCTCTTAATTTACCTAAATGGCTGTGTGTGGTTTCATTCCTGCAGTATACAATGTAGAAGTCAGAGAAGTGTGTTTCAGTCATTCTAACATAGTGCCTTCTACCTTGGCAAACAAATCTATGTCTCTTCTCACCCATACACACAGAGAAACACACATACACCACTTTAGCTTAAACACCAGTTTCTAAAAATGAACCTTGGCAGAGATGAAGGTACTTCATGGCTGCGTCTCCGGCAACTCATGTGTGCTGCCAATCTGGCCCCTCCCTAATACCATGCCTCAAAGGTGGGATCAGCATGGACTGTGAAATTTGGGTACCAGGTAATTTGCACAGTAGTGGAGCCTGCGTGCACTGTGGAAAATACTGTCCTAGCTTCTATTTTTCACATTGGTGAAAAATCACTGAAAACATAGTAAAGACAGACTAAATGTTTCAATTCCATTCTTTACATTCTTACAAAAGATTTCAGTTCCATCAGGCTCAAAATAAACACACATCATTGGTCTGTTAAAAGTAATACTGCAAGCAAGCAAAATGACCTACTGATAGAATATGAACAATGGGGGTCCTGTGGTTTGTACACAAAACACAACTGACAGAAAATGCAAACTGCCTGGACACTTTTAATGGCTTCTAAAAGCTGAAGTACCTGATATCAGAAGATAAGGGATGAATAATATATGTTGTGTTACACAGGCATGTGGGCTTTCCTTTCTGAAGTAAAGCTGTACACCTCAATGTTTGCCAGGGTGTTAGTTTAGGGTGACTGTATGTTGAGTGATAGCTGATTCATTCCCACAATTCCAGCATGAATTGCATCATTAAATAATTTTTTAAAATGCCATGTTCTGGGGTTTATAATCTGAGGATGAAATAAAAGAACCAGTAACATAGTCAACAGCCATCTGTAGTGCAATTTAATGGGCCAGCTGGAGAGCATGGCCTTCTAAGCTTATAATCACCCACTCAGAAATCCCACCTCAACTTCTTTCAAAATCAAGGGTGTTTCCATCTTCCATTTTAACCTTGCGTGTATCAATAGGGTTTACAGCTGAATTCCATCCTTTCAGCTGCTAGAAGTGTTGTTCATATTCCTTGCACTTTACCCAAGTACCCTTTCAAAAAACACATTTCAGTGCAAAGTTGCTTTGCATGAGTTTTCTATTGAAAGAAAGTGCTCAGTTTGGTTTTTTACTTGAATTTCCACGAGTACTCATGTATAAATTATTCTGCAGTTCTACTTAAGAAAATACTTACCAATATTCCAAAAGCATCATCACAAATATCAGGAAAGGAAAGGGGAAAGGGAAGGAAAAGGGCTTTCACAAAAAGAAAATATCAGATGCTGCTATAAATGTCAGATATAGCATAGAAAATTCTACTGATTGACATTCCTGTTCAGCTTAGAAAAGATTATGCAGAACTTTCCAGATTTATCCAATCTAGCATCTCCAAAAATAAGACTTCAATTATCTCCCACCAACAAGGCCAAGAATATAAATGTCCCATTCAATTGTTGAACCCTTGGGGCTTTTGGATCTCAGGCCCCATCAATTGCATTCATAAGGATGCAACCAAACATACATAGTGTTTCAGCTAAGAGAAATTTAACAATCATGTCATGTCATGAGTTGAGCCAAAAGAGCAGACTGGCTTATTGTATATTAGATAGGCAGATCCATCCTGCACTAGCAACTGCATGGATGGAAAGTGAAAATAGATGCAGCAGTTTACTCTTATGTTAGCCAAAAGGTAAGGCTTTCTCCACCCATCGGCTGAATATTGCTTAGTTTGAGTGAGATGGCTGAATCAGTTTAAATTTTTGTCAACATTGCTATATTCCATTCATGAAGCTCTGCTAAACTAAGGGGAAGGTAATTATACAATCTGCTTTTCCATGCTCCTTTCTGCTAAACAATCATTAGCCATAAGATAAGCCATGGAAGATGCTGAAAACCCTTTTACATCGCAGTTATGTGACTCTCACTATGGGAAACCATTGGCCAAGAATTATAGTACTCCTTCAGAACTTTGGAGCCTAGAGAAAAGTCATGATTCTTAACTTTTTACACAGCCTTATATGCAATTATTAACTGCTAATCTGACTTTTTACAAATTTTCTACCAATCTTCTAGTCAGCCCCGTTTGTAATTTGTTATTAGTAAGAGGCTCTTAATCCAGCGGGCTGTCTCAGGGACCTCCTTATCCAAAATTCTTTTCTTCGTTCATCAGATCAAAGGAGCTCCTCCTTAAGATCACAAACCATGTGAAGACAGATGGGCATGGGTCAGAAGACAGGCTTTTTCTGTGGCAGCCCCCATCCTATTGAATGGGCTGCCGTTGGATATATGTTTGACTTTCTCATTCTTGGCATTTGGGGAATCTCCCAAGACCTTCCTTTTTAATTGGACCATGGATGTTATTTCTGCTTAGTAAATGATTGTCATTGTTATGACAATGTACTATAGAAAGTAACTTTTATGTCAGATTTTTTGGGAACACCGTTCAAAGATTTTAGCATGGTATATAAATTATGTTAATAATTTAAAAATAAATTAACTACGATGCAGGAATCTAGACCTGTAAGCATGAAATGTGCTTCTGCATGTTTTATGGTAAAATGTCCCTGCTGAAGGATTCTGGAGAATCCAGGCACGTGAATATTACTGTAATCAGAATTCTGCCCCCTAAGAGAAAGGAGAAACAATTCTGAGGCACCATTGTGAAAGGGAGGGGACAAATCTGCTATTAATTATTTTAATATATGAGATAAGAATCATGGTTTGACCCCTCACTTGTGTTCTATAAAACTCAATGGGAACCAATAAACCCATTCTAGTTATAAAATTCCCCCTTTGATGTGTTATAGTGTAACTTTAAGATGTTGCTAAGAGGACGATCACAGAAAATGAATATTCATTACTTGAAAGATAGAATGACGATGGAATGAATAATTCAGTTGCAGTGGTTTTGGCTCTAAGTCAAGGCTTCAACAGAAATTGGATTAAAAAATTAGAAGGGATTGAATGCTATTGGGGTTGGAAGGCATGGGCTATTATTCCACTGATCCATCACAATAAAACTTTAGTGACACAGCAAATCGTAACTGAATATGAAAAGGTAGCCGAAGTAACATCATTATATTAAAAAAAAACCCAGAAAATAAAATAAACACATGCACCTAAAATTTCCTCCAGTTAATTATGAAAGTTTGCACTACAACGCATAATAATAAATAATTGCTGAGGAAGAATAAGCATGGTTTCTGCAGAGGAAAGTTCATTTTACTAATCTTTTGAAGTGTTCAAAAGCATCAGCATCTGGGTAGCAGAGATCTTTTGTATATAAAAATAAAGGGCTGAAAAAGTTAACAATCACAAGTAAGATCTTGTTAGTGGATTAATATTCAATAAAATAGCAGGAAGCAGGAAGTATAAACAGGCATTTGAATGAAGGAATTCCCCAGAGATTGTACTTTTTAATATGTCCTTATATACTCTGCATTTGTTTCCCTGATTAGTTATGGCTGAAGAGTAAATTACTCAAGTTTTTAGGTAATATCAGAAAATTCAGGAGATAAAAAATGCAGCTGTAATGAGCTAAAAAATGGCTGGAGGGCATAAAGCAAAAATAATGATTAAAAATTCCCTTCTGTAACAGTTAGAATCTGATAAGATCTAAGTGGAAAAATTATCCTAAGGTCATCCTGATAGCTTAATGAAAACTGTACATTAATTATGAAGAGAAGCTAATTTCATATTAGGAAAAGGTCTGAAATGAAGGGTAGGTCCATGATAATTTAATATGCCCTCATTTGGATGTTTTGGATGCCAGGGAAAGATGCCAAATAGACAGCCAACGAACCAAAAGGCTACAGTTTTCCTCTTGCCACTGAAATCTTAAAAATATGGATTGTTTGCATAGAAGAAGAAATAGCTAAAGAATGAGGGGATTCTGATAACAGTTTATACATTTATGAACTATTGAATAAAAAGAGTAAAGAAAAGTATAAGCACTAGAAATTCATGCCATCTAACTTACCGGTATTTACTTTAATTCTTAATGTAAAGACGTGTCTTGTGTAATTGAATTTACCTAAATTTTGTTTTCTTCCTGGTTCTTATTAACTCTATTAAAAATTATGTTTCCTGTGGATGTTGACCACTCTTTTACTATGTAAAGCACAATACACATTGATGTATTTTTACCTATGTGTAAAAGAACGATACACACTGATACTCCTGTATAAACACTGTAGATGTAAAACATGCAAAAAATATATGGCTAACTTATAGAACTGACCAATACAAAATGTGATACTGCCTTTGATACCTTCTTCAAGGTATAATACAAATTTAGGGAAGATAATAGGCTTACCCAAGAGGTGCTGTTTTGGGGGCACACACAACTTGAAAGAGAAGTGACTTCTATACTCGTCAATAGGCTGCTGGGAAATATCTGGCAGACCATTATTAAAAACAGAAGGCCAGATCACAATTTAAAATCAAAAGTGATCCAATTCCTGTAGCACTGATTATAATGTGGTATTTCCATGATGAGTAATAGAAATGGGTGATGCTTGTTGAAATGGGTAATGGAGTCCTTGGCTTTCTTCCAAGCAATTCTCTCTTTTTTTACTCCCACCTTTATTATTTCTGTAAATAACTCAAGCAGGGAACATATCTAAAACTCCCTATTTTCCCCACAACAACCCCCTGAGGTAAATTGGGCTGAGTGTGTGTGACTGGCCCTTGGCCACCCTGCTGGCTTTCATGACTATGGTGGGACTAGCACTGGTTTCCTGATTTCTAGTCAGGTGCCTTAACACATTTTTTAAAAGGTTAATGGTGAAACTGTCTCAAGCCATAAACATCAATATTGGCTTTTATCTAGAATGAAAGATGGAAACTGGAAATTATATAGTTCAACTTGCATGGAGAGGGTGTGCCTTGGCTAAACTATCTTTTCCTATTTTTATCTATCAAAAGGAAAATATTTTACCCAACTTACCTTCTAAAGCTTGTTCTTCTCTTCATTTATTCTGACTTGACAGCTTTTCCGATTACTTAGTGGGTAGTACTTTATCTAAAAACCTGCACATTAATTGGGGACTGGAGCCCAAATTGCCATGTACAATTTTGTAGTTATATGCAACCAAACTACAATGGAGCTATTAAACAAAGCTGCGGACACTCTAAGTATCTCTAACTCAGTTTAAATCAGCCTCACAAAAAGCAGAATCTGGAGCTGGAAAAAATTATGCTGGTTTCATCAAACCTCCATAATTTAGTCTTTTCCTAGTAGAGTTAAGAATAGGAGACATAGAAAATCCTGCCATGCTTTGAGAGCTATCTTGGCACAACACTGACAAGGCCAATAAAGAGCAAAATACATTCTACAAACCAAGAATATGGAACCTGATTACTGCCTAATCTTAAAAGCACTTTATCAATAATTAGTTTGAGTCTCTGGCAATAGAAATGAATATGGGGAGGGGAAGGCAAGGGGAGGGCAAACAAAATAAGGTGTCAGAAAGTGTAGAACTAATTTTGTATGGCTCAGGTTTCATCCTAAAAGCTTAAGTTCCATCCATCAATTGACATGGCATCCTGCAAATTACTTCCAAGGAAATGCCCTTCCTTCTATAAGTGAAATCCAGGTCAAGAAACTCCATTTTATTTTAAATATGGTGATTCTGAGCAGGATCAATTCCTCCTCTAAATATAATGTTCCACACCTTTAGAGTGCAATTGCAGAATGCACACAAGGGAATAACATCCTCCCACTACCTTTTCCAGCTTGAAATTTTCAATTTCAGAGTCAGAGCTGATTCCAGAAGCTGACAAACTGACCCAAAATTATGGCTTGATGTTAAAAAATCTGAAACGTTTCTTCTGCCCTATTCCACAGCATTTACCTCACCATTTTTTTTCTTGAAAAATGAGAATCTAGAGCCTGGGACCAAAAGAGTTTGTGCTGCTGCATCTTGATTGAAATTCTAAGGCCAGAGCACACACATTCATATCAGGAAATGGAAATCATCACTGCTGCCATTGGTTAATTTAGAATTATAAACTATCCCCACCAAGCCCCATTCTGCCCTGAAAATTCTGATGATCTGCAATACACTGCCTCTTCTCAAGGTGATTTTATACAATAAAGAAGAATTGTTTACTGTAAACAGCAGTTCAACTGGGTGGTAGGCTATCTGCCCACCTTTTGATGTTCCTGTTGCTTAGGGCTGCTGATATAATAGTCACAATCACTGTGTTTCACTAGGACATTTGGCAAGTCAAAGAAAAACATGGAGGCCATGATGGTAGCAAGGTGGAAGCAAATCAAGGCCCTATGGGAAACAGAGACATTGATGGTGAAGAGGAACCTACTGGGCCAGAATCCTGCTATACTATAGGACAAGAGGCAAAATGAGCATGAGGTTCACATCCATAGATTTATCTCAAGGTTGGAAAAAATAATAACTTTAAGACAAAACAATGCAACATATTTACATGATTCCTTAAGTGCACACACTTGTCCCACTGGGTTCAGCCATTCATCCAAGGTGCTTTCTTCATTCTCAAGGAAACAAAGTAGATGTGGAGTGGGATAGGATAGGGACTCTTGACTCAGCAGCATGCCCCTCCTGCTCCCTAGACAAGATGCCATCTAGCAAAACTGCTACCGCACAACAAGACAGGAAACACAGAGCTTGGAGGGGCCAATACAGTCATCATGGCAGAAGGCCCCGCAGCCTTTGCACACAATCATGGCTTTCAAGCGACAGTAGCACTTTGAGGGCAAGTCCTCCAAGCCACCATCTTCTGCAAAAGCCTGGCCACGGAGAGATTGTCCATGGCTACCAGTATTTGCTGACTGGCTAGCAGGGATAGTTGTTACAGTTACAGAGAAGGACACTACATCCCCTATGCGGCTGGGGTCCGATAGTCCAGTCAGGAGAGTATCTTGATGCATGTCTGGAGAAGTGGAAACATTGATCGTGCCACTGTAGCCTGGTCCAACAAGTTGTGCAGGAGTAGGGTTTCCAAAGAGCTGAGGAGAGGGTGAGGGTGAAAGCAGCAGGGGCCGCTGTAGAATAACATTTGCTGGAGCACAAGTCTGACGTTCCCCACTGCAAGGTCTCATTTCTCCTCTAGTTGTCTGGGCCACTTTTTCCTGGGCTGCTTGAACAAAATCTTTTGCCGATTTGCTTTCAGCATAGTTTTGACCTGCTGGGAAAAAGCAAATCCTTCCATCCTTGTGGCTTATTGCTGCCTGCTCCAGTTTTACATTTGAAGTTGCCCGCCTTCCTCCTCCTCTTCCTGGAGCCAGAGATTCCTCTTTAATCTTGAGATGTGCTGTTTCATGTTCAGTCACATTGCCATCTGTGTCTCCTTCATTTTCACCACCACTATTATTTTTACTGTCATCTCTAGATATATGCTTCTGATCCTCTAATTTCATCGGGGGCTTGTCTGAGCATTGCTGGCTCTCTGGGGGTAGGGCAAGGTTTCTTCTTAGGTTCTCTGGGCAGCGCCCATAGGTAGAAACATTCAGGAGGTAATGGCCAGACATGGCAGGCTTGAATGTCCTTCTCCCTATGAATCCCAGTGTGAAACTTTGGCTGGTGGAGCTGCTCTCTACTGGGAAGTGTGGGGGGAGGAGGGGGAGACGTGGAGGGGGAGAAGGAGCAGCAGGGAGGCTCTGCACAGGGACTTTCGGCATGACAGTCTGGAGAATATGTTCTTGGGCAGTCTTGCCTGAAATTTCCTGGCTACTGTACAGGACTGTAGGTTTGCTCCACAAGTCCTGCCCTGATAAAGAGGATAAGGATGAAGGATCTTGGGACTGTCCACAGTGACTAAGGTTTGGCTTCCTACCTGCTGGGAAAGTGACGTGCAGCTTTCCTTCCCCTTCCCTTGGAGGGCCAGGCCTGGAAACAATTGTGGTTGCTTTGCCTGCCTTCACAGGCAGTGCAACAGTCTTAATCTCACCTCTTGTCAGAGGCTTTGGGAGGATCTGCTCCATTGGGACTTCTTTACCTTGCAGCAGCTGAGTCACCAGAGGATTATTAGCAGGTATACTGGAGCTGGACTTTACTGCAGAGGTAATTCCACTTGAACCTGAGGAGCCTGGGGGGACTTTAGGGCTGCGGGCTACCAACAAAGTGTTATGGGAAGGAGAAGGTAAGGGGGACACGGGCACAGTGCTAGGTGAAGAAGAAGAAAGGGGAGGGGGTGCCTTGAAGGGTCCAGCCGACACAAGGGATACAGAAAGCAAGGCATTGGCTTTGTCTTCTGAAACGCCTGTGCTGGCAGTAGAAGCTGTTTTCAATATATTTTTGCAGTTCACTCCAGTCTCAAATGCACAGGATGTTCTTGTGACCTGGTTAAGTGCAAGAGGGTTATTTCTAAGTTTCTCCCTCATGGAAGCAAGATCAGTTGTTGAGCCCAAAGAAGCTGTGACATCCTGAGTGACAGGCACAGTCAAAAGGCTGGGATTTGTACAGTTGACATTCCCTATTGCTGTTTGCGAGATTGACCCGCTCCTCTCCATCTCTGGGTTGCTGCTTGCAGTTCTGGATTGTGCTGGGGGAGCCGGCTGTAGTTGTGCTCTAGCAGCACTGCTTGTAGCTGCTGGTTTTGGAGCTGGGGAATCTGCTGGGGAGAAAGGGGCTGAGCAAGAGGGAAAAAAACTTTTTGGACTTGTCCTGGTTCCAGAGCCTGCCATGTCCAATGTAGCTCCGAGAGGCCTCCCTGAGAGTGGACTGCTCTTGTCCTCTCCTTTCCCCCCTCCTGGCCCCGGCCCCGGGATGGCTTCCACAAAGGAGGCAGCAGAAGCAGCAATGGAGGCTGCTGTGGCTGCTTCGGCTGCAGCAGCTGCTCGCTGGGCCCTGGCCATTCTAGCCCTGGCTTTGACGTCGGCCAAAGTTCTGGCCCCTGTTCTTCTGATGATCGGGAAGGGGGGCCTGGGAGAGACCTGGCTAGCAGACAGTAATGCTGGAGATCCTTGGATTCTGGAGACGTGGATCTGGAAGAGAGGAAAGTGCATCAATAAACTGCAAGGTAAAGCACCTCTCACTCATGTTTCTTATCTTGGAACAAAACAAGAGACTCAAGAGAAAATGAGTCTCATGAGTGTCAGTTCCAATGAAAACACTCACCATCTTGTTGGAAGACAGATCAAGTTGAATACACTGAACTCTCTTATGCCCATCTATTCTTTCAAGAGGCTGCTAAAATGAATAAGTACCTCCTTCTGAAAAAAAGGAGCTGCAGTAGCCAAAAATTTAGACTACTAATTCATCAACCTTAGAGCTGATAACTTCCCAGTATTTGATTGTTCGTTCACCCACCCACCCACTCACCCATTCATTCGTTCGTTTATTCATCCATTCATTGTGTATGAAAAAAATTACACAGAGAATCCCTGAAGTAAATGAAGCAACTCAAATGCCTTGGCTTAAAAACAAGGTCTTTCCTCTTCATCCATGGGATCCCTCTTAAAGTGAGATTATCAGTGGTGAAAGTTAAGATGTCATTCAAACACTCTTGTGCTGAATCTCCCTGATCAGAATTGACCAAACTGAGCTCATCCCACTCTCATTTGCTTGCAAACATTCAGCCAGCCAGCAATCTGCAGTGACAGGTGTTCTTTCGCTTTCAAAATAGAAATGAAGAACAATTGTCACAGGGATTGTGACAAAGGAACTCATCAGCTTGCAGAAGTCATTACAGAATGAGCTTAACACATATGGTTCCTTTACCCTGAGCGGAGGGACTTTTGGTGTGGGCGCGATGGGAAAGCGCTGCAGTGGGCCCTGAAAAGGCAGCCTGGTGGGGCACTTTTCTGTCACATGGAGCTGTTTTTCGGGTGTCATCAGTGCCTCTTCAGGAATCTCTGATTTTCTCTTGAAAGCCCGGCTTCCAGTATCCATTTGTTCTGTGCAAGTGGCAGGAGTCTCCTTTGCAGAAATCTCCTGAGATTTTACTTCTGGGCTTGGTATAGTGCCAGCAATGGCTGCATTCTTTGGTTTGCTTGGAATTTGTCTCACCAGGGACTCCAGGCAAGCAGGCTGTGGTGTCACCTCTTTTAACTCCTCAACTCTGTTGGAAAGCTTCTGAGGAATCTGGCTGCTACTCTGGAAGGAGGCACTGTTGTCAGAAGAATTTACACGCTCTTCTGGCTTAAAGATCTTGGGCTGCTCAATCTCCTCTCCTTTAGCGGCTGCTGTTACAGCTGGGAGAACCTGTACCTTTGGACCCACCAGAGAATTGGTCTGTTCTTTGTCAGGTGCTGTTTTATGGACTACTATGCATTTCTGTAACTGAGGTGCTAGATTCCCAGCCTGTGCTTGATTCTGAACAGTAGGAATATGAGATGTCAATTGCTTGGACTCTTCAAGGCTTAAGCCGGAACTAGAAGACAGAAAGAGAAAGCAGAGACATTGGTAAGATACAGGGCAATTCTTCCCTGGTCATCAAGCAGAGAGTGTCATTCAATAAGGAAATCTTTTGTTAAGTGCCAACTTTTCACAGGGAAGCAACAAGTACTGAAGCCTGTCAGAATAGTAATAGGTTGGTTCTTGTTATATATGTACCTAGGTCAAATAAATACCTAGTAGGTACATTTACACAACATGCTAAGCTTGATTTATGTTAATCTTTGCTAGTTTTTTGTGAGTTAATATGTTATTTGAATGACTGATGCAGACCCAGGGAATGGATTAAAGCAATAGCTAGATTAGGAATGAATAGATACAGAGTGATAGAAGAAGAGAATGAAGCATAATGGAAAATCTCAAGTGACTGTCAAAGGAAAGGATCTTTTTCTTCATTATGAAAAAGCAGTAACTGAGGAGGACCAAAGCTGACATAGTAGATTAAAGGAGAAGAGACTAATCAGGGCCTTAAGGCAGGCAGTGGAGACCTCTTCCTTTAAAACTGCTGTAAGCTCCTTCTTCCCTCCCTCTGAAGTTGAAATAGCAGGAGGTGCTCCTATCCTGAGAGCCATATACCTTATAAAAAACAACGCAGCAGAGATTTGCACTGCACTAGCCAATAGACCATTCTTTGAACAGAGAAGTTCTAGCTTTAATATCTTATCAGCGATGGACATTCTACTCAAGAGACTACTCTTTCAACCCTCAACTGAAATATTAGACATCTTTCCAAAATTATTTAAAATATTTCTGGAATCAAATATTTAAAGTGCTTTGACTATTTGGATAATTCATTTCTGAATGGTGCAATACAAAGTAAAGCATTCCTCCAAAGCAGCCTCGAAGCAGTTGTATAGTTCAGAGACCAGGCCCACATACCATCAGCTCAAAAATCTCAGAAAGAAAAGAAAAAGGTATTTTGATCAGGTATGGCAGGTTAAATCCTTACCTCTGACCATAATAGTTCTCAAAGAAGTGCTCTTTCCAAAGTTCCACTTTCTTCTCCTTTTCTAGTTCCTGCCGTAGTCTTAGCTGCATCTCTGGAGTGAACTCCCCTGCCACACACACAGAGCGGAAAAAAAGAAGTTAGCAAGATACAGAAATGTCTGCCTTTTCAAACTCAATTGCTGCCCTGATTTTCCAGAACATAAATATCACCAATCTTTTCAAAAGGTTCTTTTCTATTCATACCTTAGAAATGGCAAAGGAGGTTATTTTTATTTCATTTATTGCTCTGATCTCATGCTTCTTTGCACAAGTAATTCTTTCAGTAAAAATCTGTTCATTCTCACCAACCTTTCTGAAACACCCTCAGAAACCTAGAGACCTGCCTCTGGATGTCCTCACCTTCCGACAGTCGCTCCTTCCATCCTTGCGCAGCAGAATTAAAGAATTCATTGTTGAGGGCAGAACTGCTAAGCTTCATCAAGCCATCCATTCCGATCTGAAAGACAAATGGGGTAGGATGAATAACAATATGCTGCCAAGTACTCAACTTTCCTCAGGAATTCATAAAATCAGGCAGATAAAGCTATGGGTTAATCCTAGAGCAGCCTAAAAGAAGGAACTCCTTGCACTTTATCTTTCAAGGGTAAGATGGTCTCTGACAGGCCACTTTTAGCCTCTTCTGCCTTATAAATGATTTGAGAATGATTGTTCATTTGTGCAGAGACTTTGGGAACTGGGAAAAAAATGGGAATAAGAGCACAGTACAACAGTGTTTTTGCATATTGCATACATATAAAAAAATACAATATATATGAAAGCATGCCCCCATCTGTCCTAAGGGCATCAGGCATTCCCCATGAAGGCCTGGATATCCTATTACAATATTTGGAGATGTATATACATAGCTATGGGAATAACTGAATTGGCAAGCCTCTCAAAGTGGATTTGCACTTCTTTGCACTAAATGTCACAATCAAACCATAGTAAAAGTATTGAAGGTTAAGACTTTTCTCATTAA
The DNA here is from genome assembly GCF_001527695.2 of Protobothrops mucrosquamatus. Lineage (NCBI taxonomy): Eukaryota > Metazoa > Chordata > Lepidosauria > Squamata > Viperidae > Protobothrops > Protobothrops mucrosquamatus. The sequence goes on along the minus strand of NW_015387761.1, from coordinate 34,985 downwards.
AAATGCCAATATTAGAGCACCAGGAGCCTAAAAAAAGACTGTTTCCTTTTACAGCGCTCTAAACTACCACAGGGAGCCAATAGAGAGTCAATTCTTGCTGTTACAAGATTGTTTTAATTCTGGGCCAAGGAAGCAGAAAACAAGATGAGTTTCACAAACTGAACACCCATTTGCTAACACAGAAGACCATTTTATTGAGTATTGGGAACACTGGGCCCTCACAGCCCAAGTTCTGCACAATAGCTCTGTTATATAAAACTGTGGGGAAAAGTTGACCCCTGACTTGTTTCCTCCCCTCCCTCCATGGGCACACACCTGCCTGTCCACCTCTGGCAGGAGCAGGAGCAGCTTCTGCTGACATTCAATTGGTAGTCCCATGAATGTATGCTTGTTGATTAGAGCTCGCAGATTGGTGTTCACCAAGATGGATTCTGGGGTTTCTACATCGATTTCAGCACATTTTGTCCTCTTCAGCTGCCCTAATAAAAGAGAAACCAAAGATCATTATTAGGAAGAAGAGCTCTACCCATTTTGCTTCTGCTTCTCACAAGGAATGGGAAAGTCCCTATCCAGGACTGATACTTCAGTCTGGAAATCCACTCCACTTGACAAATCTTCTTAAATATGTTAATGTTATAGGACAACTCTTCCTCTATTACACAGAAAGAATGTTAAAGGAAATAAGATGGATGGCAGCTCTCAAAGTCCACAACTAAGTCAGTGAAATCTCCAGGGATGCTAGAACTCTAGCTTATTGAAGTGTTACTTATGTGTAATTTCTAAAAATTGCTTCTGTGCAGTGCATTTCAGATATACCACTCATAATCCTTCACCAGAAAAGATATCAGGAATATGAGTACAAAATATTTGAGCTTGGAATACTTTCTGTGAGCTAGAAAATCTCATCCTGAGCACAAAATAGAAAAAGGAGAACTTCAAACACAAAGCATTTCGATTTTCCAACATTCTTTACTATTCCATTTGTACTTAGTTGCCTTGAATACTTCTTACTAGAAAGAAAGCTGGCTTAGTAAACCTTAGTCTAATCCAACTTCATTAAATACTTCAAATATGACACATATTTAAAAAGTACTGACTGCTTTTAGCTTCATCTAGATTATATGGTAAAATTCACTGGTTTTAAACAAGCTATACAGCAATGTTATCTCAAACAGAGACTCACATGAGGTAAACCGAATGAAGTGAAAACTCAGGCTGTTCATTTAGCAGCTGCTCTTCTAGTGGGAAATAGAAAGCTAAGAAAACCCCACATATACAGACAGAAAGGCCTTTTTTCTAAACTTGTCCAATCCATTTTTGTTTTTTCTGGAATAACCAAAGCATTAAAAATTTAAAAATGAATAATAAAATACATTTTCAAATGTATTTATTTGTTTTATTATTTTATTTTATTCAAAATAACAATACAAATAAAATATTTCTAAGTTTCACATCCTGATAAAGTGTCAGGCAATATTTTTTTTTAAAGAAAGCTGTTGTCTTACTTGCATGGAGCCTCTCAGATCTCTGGAATGGTTTCTTCCCAAGGATTGGCAAGGAAGGCTCAATTTTAACAGAGGGAGAAGAACTAGAAGTAGAATTCTGTGGGCTACTTGAATGTCCATCTGACTGTTTTCCTTCCCAAGCTGCAAAGAAAAGAATAATTAAACTTAATTGTTTTAACTGAATGTAACACTATCTAAAAGAATTAACTACTGACTTATTTCTCAAGTCTTCTGATGACAGTAGGCTAATTAAATATAAATATTTAAATATATCTTGCTGTCATCAGAGGTCAAGGGTGATGAGCTGATTTTTGAGGAAAACAATTAGCAGTATTGTGCGGAGAAGGTGTGTCTGAAAAGGGCTCATACCGGCTTTTGCAGGAGCAGAATGGTTAGGAACCTTCACATGCTGCTGTAGGAGGTGGTGATTAGTTGATACAGGCACACTGGTTCGGCAATGATGCTGTTTCCGTTGCTTTTGCTTCAAGGCCTAATAAGAAAGTGAAATGTATACAGGAGTTTCTTAAGCTGAAAAATCTATACAGTAGTACAGAATTCCTTGTTCAGGAACGCCTGCAGAGATGTAGAAATGGCTGGCTGACAGAACTACTGTTCTGTTACCATTTATTACATATTGCACTTTACTGAAGATGGATTTTGGGTCACCTATTGATTTCTTTTTATATAACAAATGAGACAGAAGACTGCAAAATAACATAATTTTCCTATTACCAGATTTGCAGACAACATATTTTATCTTGCTATCAAAGACATTCCCAAATTAATGCTTATGTTAAATATTTAGAAGTGGGAAAATTCTCCTCCTTTGATACTTGGCAAAATATTTAATCTTACAATGTTGCAAGATTAAAGGATAATCTGATTTCATTAATGATTAATGAGCACTAGCGAAATAATTTCCCAGTATCCAGATAATATCCAAGGCATTATCATAATTACAAAGAAGACCTTTCTCAAAACATAGCTATCTTCTACAAAGTATGAACAAATCTGACCCATACAGACAGAGCAATTGCTCCAGGGGAATGTAAGGAAATAATATAATTTACATTATATTATATATAGGCCCTGCAACAAATACAATTCATAATTATGATCAAAACTCTCCGTGTTGAGAATGCTCCATCACTAGAGGTTTTTAAGAAGAGATTGGGCAGCAATTTGTCTAAAATGATATAGTGTCTCCTCTAAGGTCCCTTCTAACTCTGTTACTTTGTATTATATTCTGTAGCTAGAGATAAGAAAGAAAATATAGCCTGGTATCTAAAATAAAAAGAAAAGTATTGCATTGACAGAATGAGATATCCTCCTAAAAGAAAAACAACTGCTTGCATATTTCTGCAAAGCACTAAATAAAGGAAGTGAAAGGAAGTCTAAGAAATCACAGTCAAAACAGAAAACATCTCAAGAGAAAAATCCAAACAAATTTCAAAAGCTACGAAAAACATTCAGCATATAAAATGAGAAAATGTAATTTTCTTCAAAATTATATTGGAAATCTGATTATCTTAAGGAAACAATCACTGTGAAAGAAATGAGAAATGGGAAAAAAAACAGACCAATATGAAGAAAATGCTAGGGCATTTTGAGTCAGAACAAACACAGTCCCAGTGGAATACCACCTATCTGAAAGGAAAAACATACCAAGCTGATGCATGAGACAAAAAGTAAACAGGGCAACTGAAATTAAGCAATAAGTAAACCAAGGACAATTATAATTTATTTTTATTTTGGAAAAATATGAGAGCCAAGGATAAAGCAATAATTATTACTTCACAACTGTTCTGCAACTGAATGAAACATTAGTTAACTCAGTAGGCTCAAGTTATCTGGCTAATAGCTAGAGCCTACTGCTGCAAAGAAATCTAGCATCCTGGTGGTTGTCATTTCCACAGAAAAGTGATTTACAATTTTATGAAAAAATCCTAAGAAAAATTGCCTGTTCTTCCATGGCTTCAGTTTGAATAGAAGCTTTGTTTTATTACATATATTCTAGTTAACTTTTATCCTTGTATCCATATGCTCAATTATGTAGAATTTTTAGGAGAATGTAAATTGGAGCAAGGCACAGAGCCAATTTAACACAAAGTTAGGTTAGGTTTTTAGTGCCAAGTAACATGCAGATAAGCACAAATTAAAGGTCAGATAAACAAATCAGTATGCTCTCCCACTTACTTGTTTAAGTGCCTTTTTGCTGTGCTTCTGAGATGAAGAGATGATTTTACCTGGTGGGATAGAAGGAGATGGGCAGCCTGACTGTGGGGAGGACACTTGTGAAAGTCTGGCCGATACTGGAGAAGCAAGAACAGAAGACGACAAGATGATAAACAAGCATGCCACAAATAAAACCATTTGTTGCAAACATGGAAAACCAGATACCTGGAAATATAATGCTTGGAGCTCTGGAATAAACTCTTGAGTATCCGAGAGTCATACGTTATACTTCTTGACTGCTCGCTCAAAAAAAATCATTGATAAGGACCCCGAGGAGACTCTTCCTGTAAGTGGCCAGAATGTCCTCTTAAAGGGCATCATTTAATGGAAAATGTCACAGGGCCGATTTCATCAAGAATGGCAACGGGTGCTCGGGCGCTTAAAGGTTTGAGGAAGAGAGAAAACAGGGGCAGGGCCATGCCAAGTACACTAGCGGGAATGGAAATATTTGTGATTTTTACTGGGTTTGTCTTTTAAACTTATCTTAATTTTATTTTAGGAATTATATTTACTCAAAATTGGACTATATTTGAAGGACTAGGAGCCACAATATGGTTTCCTGATGTTTTGCAGATTCACTAAACTTTATCTCATAAATGTCAAAAATGGGGGGGGGCATTTATTAGAGGTTTTAGAACAGAAAAAGCAGCTTCCCAGAGTCAAATCACTTCCATCTCCACCTTTCAAATCTCCCCAACCTCATCCCTAAAATCTGACCATTGTAATTTGTTCTCAGGGTGCCACAAAGAATTGAAACTGCCAATTCAGTGTTCAAGAAAATTTCCGTGGTGGGTCCCTTGAGTGTTACATGCGACATTGACGAGGAATAGGTCTATCCCAGGGGTAGGCAACCTTGGCTCTTTTATGACTTGTGGACTTCGACTCCCAGAATTCCTGAGCCAATTCTGGAAGTCCACGAGTCATAAAAGAGCCAAGATTGCCTACCCCTGGTCTATTCAATAGCAGTCTCCCTTCTTTGAAACACTCTGCCACCAGAGGTATGGATGGCCCCTACCATAAAGCAGTGATGATTCACCAGACGTTTGGTCCTCAAAGCAATTCCAGTCTGGAGCATCTATGAGATTTTCCCTTAGGGTATTAAGGTTTTTAACAATGTAAATGCTGTACATTTCTTTTTTTCCTTTATGTGTATGCCTTTTTTGTATCCAGCCTAGAGTTTTGAAAGCTATAAGTATCATTCGTAATTAAACAAACAAACGTAGGCAATAAAGAAGTACATATTTTCTTTATGACAAATAATTGGCCTATTACTGTAAAGGAATCCAATGAACCAAGAGCAAGAAGAGACTAGAAATGATTTGAGAATAAGAGGTTGTACAATCCATGGTTTTAAATCATTTTATATATAATTTCCATCCCAAGAAGTCCAGTAGAATGATATTCCCCTATCACCCATAAGACTATAAGAAGGCAGAACTAATGTTCCTAAATTGTTTATTAGTTACTGGAATTTGGACAGCAGACTGGCCAGTCACAGAGCCACATGGCCTTAGTCCCCATGACACTGAATTAGTTATTTATTACAAAGGTTTCTATGCTGCTGCAATCTGTTGACTGGCTGCTTACAAAACCTAAGTATTTTAAGTAAGGTTACAAGTATACAATATAGCGAGAGTACAGACACATGCACACAAATGCACACAAACACACACACACACACACACACACACAAACACACCACCACCAAAAGAAAGAACCCCAACAATTTCAATCATATACCTCCACTAATTCCTTCCTCATTTCTTTGGGAGAACATTCCTTCTCCATGGGCCCTTTTAAACAGCAAGATCTTTAGAATAATAATCAGTAATTATCCAGGATAATAATAGAAGAATTCAGCTCCAGGGGAAAACTGCTCCAAAGAAGAGGGGGTTATCACCAAGAAGACCCACCCCCATCTCCTTGGGTGGGCAGATTTCACATGAAAAAGATAGTTATCGGATATCTAAGGTGACCTTGGCTTGTACTCTGGAAGTCACCTGGCAACAAGTCCAGTTCCCATCACTTCTGTTCCAGATACATGGTAAGGGTAAACAACAACCCCTGATTTTTCAATATTTGCATATCAGAAACAAATGTAATTTTCATTGGATACCAGAAGTGTTCATGTAGCTAACTGAAAAACTCAGTGATGGACCTTAGGTCTATGTAAAGCTTTAGTTCTCCTTGTATCACTGATACAAGCAAAAGTGTGCAGACACTCAAAGAAGCAATTACTGATAGACAATAAGTGTCATCTAATGATAGGAAAGCTATTTGACTGGTGATGTTACCCAGGAGGGTAATGAAACATCTGCAAGCAAACAACCAAGCTCAGAGAGCGCCAAGGATTCTGCTGTTGACCTTCTGAACTGGTACCTGAAGGAGGACTAAGAAATGGAGACTCAATCAAGATAAAACAATCTCCTGGAGAAGAAAGAACCCAGTTGTGGAATAGGTAAAACTGATATCAGTTCTTGCCTGTGGAATCTTATTACATCAATTTTGTATGTTTGTAAAAGCACAACCTATACATCTTAATAAAACAAATAAAATAAAAATAAAAGATAGTCCAGGTTTGTGCAGATCAGTCATCTGATTGAAATAACAAACATCTATGGATACAGTGCATTTATAGCTTTCAATAGAGTGGTACTGATCTCTGAAATAAAAGAAGAGAGGTTCCTAATGCCTTTTAAGAAAAGCACCAAGTGTTTTTACACCAAGTATAACCCTGGACTATCTTTCCAAAATATCTTATTTTCTAGAGCACTCTCACCTATAAGCATTTTATAAATGGATGAGACTCAATTCTGAATGTTTCTGTACTGTCCCTTGCTCTTAGTATAGAGCAGGGGTGTTAAAATGCCGGCCCACGGGCCGGACAAGTCATCGGGAAACCACACACCCCCCATTGCCGGCAATGGCGAAAAAGCTCCAATACATTGCGCGATGTCACATGACGTCCCGAGTTTGATATGTCTGGTGTAGAGCACTCTAGGGCAGCAGCCCCCAACCTTTTGGGCACCAGAGACCAGTTCCATGGAGAGAGATTTTTCCGTGGACTGAACGGGGCATGGTTTTGCATGCTGCCTGCATCCTGCAGATGGGGCTTCTTTTATTTGTGTGGCCCGGTTTCTGGCATGCTGCAGCCTGGTGCCGGTCCATGGACCAGGGGTTAGGACCCCTGCTCTAGGGACTCATCTGAAACAACAATATAAATCTCCAAGTATAGTCCAAACTCATCATTTGGCTACCCAGTTCAAATACATTGCAACTGATCATATTCCAGTTTCTATAACATCTATTCAACAATTAACTCTGTTTGTATTTTCTGATTTGGATTACACTATTCTTCTAACTTTCCAGCTGCATAAGGATACATGACTAGAAACTACCCCTTTGTGAACTGTCCAAAGACTTTCCATGAGTCAGGATCTTCTGGCTGCAAAGCAGACTCTAAAGCATTTCACTACCTAGATTCAGAGTTGTAGCAGCATTAAAACAAATAGCAATCATGATGAACAAAAGCCTTTCTACTAGAGTTAAAAAATATTAATTCAGATTTCTGAAAATTGGAAAACTCTAATTGATCAACTGACCACAGCCCATATCAGTAATTGACTCAGAAAAATAATCCACATATGCATTCTCTCTTTTCTCTAATATTCAGTTAGCATGAAGTTGTTCAGAGAGTTGCTAGCTCTATTAAATGCTAGCTCTTTAATTAAACAACCATAGGTTTTGTCTGGAATCATAAAGAATCTCCTTTCCTTCCAATATGAATAGCATTCACTGCAACATATTGTGGGAAAAATTATCTAAGTTCACTTCAAGATAGGGAAATGTAGTCTTACCTTGCAAAGGAATCCCATTTGTGGACATGATTACAGCACCCAGTAAAAACGTACAATCTGGATTTGTACCTGCTTTGGGGTCTTGCAGGAACATAGAAAAAGAAATTGCAACCTTAGCTATTAACCCCCCCTCTGCCCCATGATTGGATAGGCCTAAAAATATGGGGCTTGCCTATGTTATATCAGTTTTTGCCTTTGCTGTTTCAGAAAACTTTATTTTTGTACATATAAGGAAGTAGTTTGCTGATATGATCTGAAAAGACTTCCTGTTTTGTACATATATACATAATGATGATGATGCATTAAGCTAAATTGCAAAGCTCAACCAAGCCAGTCCTCTTTCCTCAAAGGATACAAAATTCAAAGTGCAGATACTCTAGTTCCACTTCTTCCCAGTGAAGAAATAAAGTATTTAAAAGAGAGTCCAAGTCTGTCAGGACTTGGCCTTTTAGGTTTGCTTCTTGAGCTCTGTTCAAGCGCTTACAATTATGCAAGATTTTTAACCGCATCCAACCACAGACATTGATACATTTAAAAGCTGTATTACACCTTAAAAGAACAAAAGGGGATGTAATAGTTCCAAAGGAGTAAAATAACGATCAAGATTATTTTTGCAACAACTCAAGCAAGTGAAGTCAAGAGTATTTTTCTTTTGAGTTTTTGAATGGAATAAAAGGACAAATACAGCAATTCTTTTTGCCAGTCTCTATATTTTATACTATGTGAAGCCAATTTTACTACAGTTTTTGAATTATCAAACCAATACTTGAGAAGTCTCAGTGACTTGTACTGGTTTTGCACCAAATGTAGATATTCAGAGGATACATTAGGAAATGTAGTTTGAGCTTCTTTAGACATTTTGTGTAATTTTTCTAACAATAAGAACAACTTGTAAGTAAGGGCTACTATGAGCATAATTCTATGAAGCTCACATTACATTATTTTTACCGCTTTTGAAGGCCTTGGTCAATAATGGAAAGGGAAACAAATCTGCCTTTACTTTTTCCTGGAACATGTCAATTGACAGGACTTGCCACAAAAACATTCAACTTGCCACTGGACTGAAAGATCCAGCTTCTAAAGCAGTGGTTCTCAACCTTTTTAATGCCGCGACCCCAACTGGTCGTAAGTCGAGGACTAAACCGGTCGTAAGTCGAGGACTACCCAACCGGTCATAAGTCGAGGACTTTCCCTGCCTGGGAGCGCCGCGCATGCGTAGTTCCGCCCCCTGCGCCGGCCGAGGCGTAGCTGGCAAGCGGCAGAGACAGAGCAGGCCAACCACCAGCTGGCCCAGCCCAAGGGAGGTAAAGCACCCACCGGAAAAGGGGGAAAAAATGGCGGACAAAAAAAATGGCGGACAAAAAAAATGGCGGACAGCCTTGCTTGGCGACCCCCATGAAATGATCGATCGACCCCAAATGGGGTCCCGACCCACAGGTTGAGAACCACTGTTCTAAAGAAACTCAAAAGAGCAGCCAGTTTTCTCCAGGTCTTTGCAACATCTTCTCATGGAGATTTGCAACTAATGAAATATGCTTTTGGAAATTTAGTTTCCATTGTAGCCTGCCAAAACCCTAATATATCTGTTCAAAGATAGCTGCTTCTAGGAGATTTCAATTCCCCCCCTCATAAGTTTATAAGAGACTTCTTCTGTTTTATTGCAAAGAAAGCTACATGGATATATCCATGAAGTCGCCAGAGACAAATTTGACTCAAAGAAAACTTTACTACTATGTATTTGTAGACTCCCCTTTAAATAATTTTATATGGTCATGCAATAAAGTATAGTTTTGCACGTTTTATATAACATTACACTCAAGTCCTTACCTAATACTTTGTTTGAAATTATACATATTGATTTTATTTGCTTGTACACTCGCAACTCATGGCAACTGAAAGTAGCATTAAAAACAAAAGAATGCCGTTAAAACCCTGAAACTGCAATTAATTGCTTAAAATTGGTATGCCCGGCTGAGGAATTCTGGGAGTTGAAGTCCATGGGTTTGAAGACCCCTGTAATAAATAGTTTCAAATATGCTGGTGCCAGCCCATCAACCAGGCAATATTTAACTGTCAAATGTACTGCAGAAAAGTTTGGTCTTGGCAGTTTTACAAAAATGCACCAGAATTGGTACAAACTGGACTTCCAAGGGGAGGGCTAAAATATTGTGCTGCACAGAAATATCCAGGCTCATCTCTCCTATATGGGGAACATTTAGCATCCCCAACTGGGATGAACATACTAAATAGGAAATAGTTCTTTTTGAAGAAGGTGGTCCCATAAGTATCTTCTCTTGCAACCGCTACTTTGAATAGTATTTGTAAATCTATTGAAAGCCAATGCTTAATGTTATACAGCTGCAGCAGTTCTCACTTCCAAGCATGTGGATACTTGCATTTGTACTAGCTGCAGTTTCTGGTTAATCTTCAAAGGAAGCCCCATGTACAGCATGCTCCAGCAATGCATCCTGTGATGAGGAAAACATGGGTTATTGTTGCTAGGGGTCCTGCTCCAGGAATGGCTGCAGCTGGCCTGTCAGCTGAAGTTGTGCAAAGGTCACAGCCTCTATCTGCAAATTTGACAAAAGGACATACAAACCTATTCTTTCAATGGGGATGGAACACCACTCATGGTTAAAACCTGAGCAGACAGAATGCCAGATGATTTTTAGACAAATAGTTCATCCAGCCTGTTTCTTCCATCCAGGTTATCAGAACCTCCCAGCACTGGATCAAGAATTATTCTGCATCTTTGGCTTTGTCCAAGAAGGTAAGACACAGTTTGGTATCAATGGCATACTTATCCAGCACCTTTTCGTATAGATGTTAAAAATTAGGAATCAGACAGAGCGCGCGCCAGTTCCACTTCTTGCATTACTACTACCAGTAGTGTCTATTTAGGAAGGAGGAACTATTGAAAAACATGTATCCAACTCTCACAGTTCATCCAGAAGGTTATCATAATTAATGGTACAAAATGCCACTTAAAAGGACAATAAGACCAGGAGGGGACACTCTCTGTATCCATGTTCTGAGATAATCCACCAAAGTCATCTATCCATTTCTCTTCTATTCATGGCCTGAAAAAGGCCCAGAGAGTATACTTCATCTAGTGCACTTATAATTGAAGCCACACCACTTTCTCAACAGTTATTCCTAAGAAGGAAAGATCCAAGGAAGGCTTCCTCAGAAGAAACCACAATTCATTCTTGAAGGCATCTAGTACATCTTCCCCTAAGAAAGAACTGACTACTTCTTAGATCCAATTGAAGGAGCCAAGTGTTGGAATAAGCCATAAGTGTTGGAGTTCATAATAAAAGGCATCCTACCTATTTATCAGAAATCTACAAACTGAAATAAATCCCAGATAACATTGTAACATTTTCCAGTTATCATTTCACACTCTGCCTGGGAAGTCAAAACTTTAGCAAACTTGAGTAGCTTCATTAGGAAAATGTTGTGAAAATGTGGTCAGTATTATCTGCCATATCAACATTATCAAGAATTCATAGTTGAAACAATCCAAGAGAATTTTGTTTTCTTTTTATGATCCTGTAATCCCTTTTATCATGGTGGAGTCAGACAAACTGAATGGAGCTGAGCGTTTACTGGCCAGATGCCCTTTCTGACACCTATGTGGAGTTCACAGCAGATATTTTCTCTTTGCGCCCTGATAGAGAAACATCTGTCGCTGCCTAGGATTGAACTCTCAACCTTCTGAATGGGAGACAAGCACCTTCACCTCTAGGCCACTGCACCACTCTAAACAACCAAGAGAATAAAGATCTTTTATCATGGACAAAATAAGGGATCTGACTTTTTATTCAAACTACTGTAGCTACCTCAGACTATTGTTCTTGAGGCTCCCTTAGCCTGTGTTCAGACAGTAAATTTATTTATTAAGCAATTTTATATAGCTGCCCAACTTACACACAGTTACTCTGGGTAGTGTATAGCATTAAAAATCTACAGTTAAAAATCTACAATTTAAACACACACACCCCCATCCTTCTGCTACTACAAATAGGGCAGCATACTCAACATATTTGGCTAGAAGGCATATTTAATAGCAGTTTTGCTGTTCAGGGTTATGAACTCACAGGTTTAGGCTGCTATCATTTTGAAAACGCTGATATACAGTTATAGCTATCTTCTCAAAAACAAGCAGTAGCTTGTCATAGAAGTTTGCTCCTGGAATGGAATGTGACTCTCAGAAACTTAAAGCTCTTCCACTTCGGCTTAACTAGAAGAACTGCATATGACTCAAACCATCTCAGTACATGAATTTTCACTATCGTCTTTAGTGAATACACTGGAAATTCCATAAAATCAGAGAATGAAGCAACTTACTTTTCTATCTTCTATTCATCTATTAATTCCCCATGTAAAAATCCAATATAGTAGGAGGGTTGTGAGCCATGAGTTTAGCTGCTTTCTAGATATTCTTGTATTGCATGAGGCTAAGGAAGGAAGGCCAGATGTAAAATTCTATACAATATCCCTAAAGGAATACAGAAGTTTGACTGTATGTAAGAAATCAGGACAATTGTGGACATCTCAATATTCCAATTATTAAGAGTGATTGTAAACTTATTTTCACACAATGCATTCAAGTGGAGGCTGTATAGTGGAGGTCCAAATCTATCCAACAACATTTTAATTATGTATCAAGGGGCATAAAAATATTTCTGAGTCCTGGAAGTATTATGTTTTATTGAATTGTATGATGATCCATAAGTATATTTCTTTCATGTGTGTGCTACTGAAAGAATTACACCAAACTTTATAAACTATTCCAGCTAAACAATAATTGCCACTGTTGATATGCATAGCTTAGCAGTACTGCAATTGAAGCTACTGTATAGTGTTTGGAATACTGAACACAATCGGTATGACTATATTGGATTCTTCATTTATTTATTTTATTTATTTATTTATTAAATTTATATACCACCCTATCTCCCTTACGGGACTCAGGGCGGTGAACAGGCGATACTAAAAACCACGATAATAAATAAATAGTTTCTGTTTTAAAATCGAATTAAATAACAGGCCTGTTCTAAAAACACACCCATACAAAAAACCCCACTGAAACATAATCGAACTACGCCAGGCCGGCCGCACAGAATAGATGGGCCTTCAGGGCTCGGCGAAAAAGGCGCAGGTCCGCAACTGTACGTAGGTCGGGGGGTAGGTCATTCCAGAGGGCAGGAGCTGCCACAGAGAAGGCTCTCCCCCTGGGGGTCGCCAGCCGGCATTGTCTGGCCGACGGCACTCTAAGGAGGCCCTCTCTGTGGGAGC
>NW_015387761.1:0-20860 GCF_001527695.2 Protobothrops mucrosquamatus | reverse complement strand
CTTTACCAATTTCCGATCGGATTCGGAGCGGGTGGCCCTCCAACTACTCTCTAGGCATCTCTTCCGACGCTTCATCACCCTCAGCTCCTCGGAAAACCAAGGAGCCAAGGTAGACCGGCATCGGGTGAGGGGCCGCAAAGGCACGACCCGGTCCAGGGCCCCCGCGGCCGCACCATTCCAGGCGGCCACCAGGTCCTCATGCACTTTCCATCTTCCCCCAAGTTATGAATGGTAAAATGGTGTCCTTGACAACTGCAAGCTCCTTGGGTCAGGGAAGACAAACTATCAAGTATACTCTTACTGAGAAAAAATAATAATTTTGAGACCTTTTTGGCATATACTGGGAGAGATCTATTCTTGGCACATTAATTTTATTACCAAGCCTCAAAACAGTTAGCAATCTGTAACTTAAGCAAGACTTAATAAAGCAATCCTCTCCAGAGCCACATGCTAATTTGAAAGTCATATACTCTGCTGACACTTCTTCCTGTATTACATCCCCTTTGAACTTTCAACAATCTTCAGTTAAAATATCAGAATAGGACTGAGATGCAACCATGGTGGTTAAAATACTCCAGTTTAGCAGTTTAAATGTAAGAAATTTGCTCAGTAGGTTCTTTATATAATTCTTTTATGTACAAAAGTTAATGGAACAAGACAGACTCTCTTCAGTAACTTGATTTTATACATTCTGCAAAACCAAGCTTCTCTGCATAACAAAATGCCTTTTGCACAATTTTTTAGAACTTCAATGCATTTCCCTTTTGTCTCACCACTGGCCATGTGGTTACAACTCAGAGGAGCTAAAATTCAGCAACACTTAGAGGGATAAATATTGTCTATTATTGAACTAAGTGAGAGAAAGCAGGTGTAGTTTAAGGCAAATTAACTTTAGTCTTCAACACTTCTTTTAAAATCAATGCAAAAAAGAACAATTAGTCTGAACTGTAAATTAATGCTGAAGTATAGTAGCACTGGGGGATCAAAGCAGGAAAAACTGCTACCTCCTTACTGGAGGAAAAAACTGCACATGCTTTTTTTCACCGTTTTTATCAAATGTGGCACAAGATTGGATGAAGATTTTTGAGCTGCATCGGAACCATGACACATCACTTTTCTTAAAGACAGTTCTTAACCCAGGTGTATGAACAATATGAGTGACTGAATATTTGACAAGTAGAACTTAATAGTTATACATACCAAGTGTGAATGTATCAGACGCAAGTCTGGAGATGACACAACAAAAACCAACTGAGATCAATCCTTTATTTGCTTACACCTAATAGACAGCATTTTACCAAACTAAACCCTAATCTTCTAACTAGATAGATCTTGAGAGATTCTAGGATGTGGCTATCCTGAACCTTTTCTCCTGTCCCCCCTCCATCTTGACTGTGTAGTCTCTTAATCTAGGCCTCTCTCTTGGAAAGTTCTGTGTTGCCAAAACTCTCCCCCACTGCTTCTCTGGGTGCACATTCCATCTCAAAGTGTTACTGTAGATTGCTCCTTTTTTGAGGGAATCCTGATGGAGCATTGAGAATATGTATTCAGATAATACATTAAGATAAGATAGTGACACTAAACTGGACAATAATTATTTATCTTGTATTTCAATTTTCCTCTAGTTTTTGTGATTACCTTCTCAACTTAGAGATACATAGTCTGCTGAGATGAAGCTGATGCAAAGTTACTGGCATTCAGAACCCACTGCAGGACCAAATAGTTCCTTTGAAACTGCCCTTTGTATGTAGTGCTGCATATATCTGTAGGATATACAGGTAGTCCTTGACTTGTTTATTCAAAGTTACAATGGAAAAAGTGACTTATGATCTGTACTCGCACTTATGATCATTGCACCCCGCCCAGGGTCACGTGATCACAACAGGGACATTGGGCAACCAGTCTGCATTCAGGACTGGTTTGCAATATTTTGCGATCACAAGATTGTAATATGCTATCTTTCTTGCCGTGGTCAGGGAAGATGGATTTGCTTAATGACCACATGATTTGCTTAAAAACCACAATTCACTTCAGAAACACGATAATTTGCTTAACCACTATAAATAGTGTTGTAAAATTGGGTCTGACGTGACATACAACTGCTATGATTTATGACAGAAATTCCTGTCCCAACTGTGATCATAAGTTGAAGACTGCCTGTAAAGACTCATTAGAGCCACACATGCCAACAATATTCAGAGTACAATATACAATATACAGCACTCTTGACATACAGTCTGCCACTAATTCTCCCTTTGCTTATTACTGTTCTGATGAAAGAGACAATCTTGTTTGTTGATATTGCATGAAAGGCAGGTTAAATTTAAAAAATAGCATTAGAAAGTGACACCCTGTTGTATCAGCAGGAGATGGATTTATTCTAGAAAGGCCCAACATGCATTGAGATCTGGACCAACTCTGTATGCTGCCCAAAGTCATGTTATGTGAGATGGGAGGCTATATACTGTAAATTTACTAAACTCTCCCTTGCTCCCTCCTCCATCTGGTAACAACCAACTACCTGCCACCATGGGACTTGCGAATTCCTGCTGACTTCTCCGCTGACTGGTTGTGAGAAGCCAGCTGGAAGTGGCTTCAATTAACAACTATGGGATTCAATTAATGATGGCCACCCAGACTGCAGGGATTGATGTTGCTAAGCAAAGCAACTGTACTTTACAACCACATTAGTTAAAAGATGGAAATTTTGGTCTCAATTGCCACAATAAGTTGAGGACTATCTGTATTATTTCCACCTGAGAAAAGATGCTTTCAAAGCTTATAAGCTTTTGGCATTTTAGAGAAGAAGCAGACCGGGGAAAGTTACAAAGCTCTGTCTAGAGTAGCATTTCTTAAAAACTGGTCCTAGGATCCTTGGTGTTTCCCCAAGTCCCTCACACTCCCAGAGATGCCTATGTTTAAAAAATAATACAATTCTATTAAAGTCCCATCAAATAATTGTAAGAAGCAGTTTTGGCAGCAAATGCATCTATTCTAATTTTAAATACAGTGAATATCAATAAATATGACCCATGCAAACCAAGTTCTTTTGAGGCCTTCCATAATTTCTTAAAAGTGGGAAGTGGTTTAAGAGAAAAAAGGTTTAAGAAATAGGGGTCTAGAGCAATATTAGGACAACCCACAAAAGCTTTAATTTTCATCTACAATTTCAGTTACTAGGCTTTAATCTGCTGCATAACCAGCTACGAAATTCATGAACAACTGCAGTTAAGAAAACATCTTGATTGATTGATTTTGCAATAAAAACCAATAAAGAGGAAGGAAAGACTATTAACTGTACTTTGTTAAGGAGATGAGATGGAAGAATTTTTTTTTTTAATAAATATCTACCTTTCCTTTGCCACCTGCTTTTTCTTCCTTCCTTGTTGCTACTCTGGTCACTGCTACTGCTACTGCTGCTGTCTGAGGTGGAAGAATCTGATTGTATATCACTGCTTTCTTCTGAGCCGTCAGACAAGTCCTTCAGGCCATCAGGAACATCTTTCTGCAAATAAGTAACAAAGAAAGAATCATACAAATCCAGAGGCAGAAGAATCTAATATGTAGTGTGTAGTTTTGTATTTCACTTTAACATAAAGGAGAATTAAACTCTAAAACAAATTGATGCCACTAGTTCAAAAATGAAGGAAAGTGTTCTTCTAGAAACATCATGTATGTACACTCCATTAAAATTAAAGACAATTATAAAAGATGACACAGATCTTATCTGCATAAGATAGGTGATGGCATTTATTTAACTTTGGTTGATCTAGGAAAGTTAAGCACATTTGGATCTGATTGGTACTTGAATGGGAGACTTCCAGAAAATTCCAGAACAATAAACTGGGCTGGCAAATTTAAATAAATAAAGAAATCCAAGAAGATAGTAGCAAACCAATTTGATATAGTTTTTAAGAGAATTAAATAAATGTGTCTCTGAATTCACAAGGCATTGTACTCAAGAGGAATTTCCATTTTTATTTAATATGGATGGATACAGGTTAGCTCGACAGCTCCAGAGGAAAAGTGGATCTCATACTACCCCAGTCCATACTATCCCACATCCTTCAGTATACCCAAAAGATGCCTCCCAAACTTTCAAGGAATGGAGATTACCACACATCTGTTCTTTTGTGCACCTCAAAATACCCCAAATTGTTGGCACTATAATAGTTAACATTCAATCTATTTTCTTCACTTAGTTTCTTTAGTTTATATAACCATAATTCTTGGAAAACAATCTTCATGATAATACATTTTATCTTCGTCAATACATTTTACACTATATTTTCAACCTACTGGAAAGTCTATTCTCAGAAAAGAAAAACCCTAGCTGAGTGACAGAACGTGTGGAATTTCTAGATTCAATCAAAAATGTAGACCCTTGTCTGAAAGCCTGGAGAGCTGTTGCCAATGTTAATAATATTGAACTAAATTAATCAATAATGTAACTCAATAGAAGGTTTCTTGTATTTCTAACAGCTTCTCAATCTCTTAACAATGGATTGTATGGATTTGATTCAATAAACTTCCTGTTAAGCTAATTAAGACTTTCAATTAATGGATAACAATTGGTTTGTGATCTAATCAGTCATAAGGGTTAATGCAGGAACACTGTCAAATCCATACACCACATACTGTCACTACTCACCTTTTCAAAAACTATCTTATGCCCTATTGAGAACATTTGTTTAAAACAGCAGCATACCACATCATAAGTTTTCTAATTCTGGCACTTTGTGGTTTGAAGTATAATTTAACTTGTTAAAAGATGGTTCATATTTCAAGTGGAAGACTCACTTACTTTCAGTGTATAGACCCCCATCCTTCCAGGAACTTTATAGAATATTCCCTCATCTCCACGGGAGTTGGTGTGCAGCATAGCATTCAGGCATGCGAGTGGAGAAGTTCCACTGGGAACAGAAATGCAATATTAGCTACCAGCAATACAAAGCACAGCTATCACACTTTGTATCTGCTTTGGAATTATGCATTACAGGAGGGTAAAAGAAATGATCCAAGAAACGCCTTGCCCACTTTTATTTATTTATTTTGAGTGCAGCTCAAGTCCAACTAACTTCTAAACAATTCTTCAGTATATGCAAATTAAAATGAAATAAGGATTGGCACAAATGCTACAGGCCACGGCACTGAAGGGAAATTTTAGAGACAGTGGACAATATAATTTAACAGGTAAATTCTCTATAAGCAAGCATATACTGCAAAATATAGCCCAAAACGTTCATACACTCATGTTAATTATAAGAGAAAACTGCTCTTGCTATTGAGAGAATTCTGAGAAGGGAAAGAAATTTCTTCAGTCATTTTATACATAGTCTGTCAAATTCCCAAACGTAAGTGCCAGGCCAAAAAAAAAAAAAAAAGCAGCAGAGATAATAGAAGTTTCTATAACCTCGACAACCAAAATGTTAAGAAAAAAAGTTTCAACATTTCTGTGAATGACTTAAGAGTCTTCATTGCTTCAGACATACTGGCATTTAAAAAAATAAAAACATGCTGGTTTGAGAATAAAATACATCAATTTCACAGTATTACCAAAAATAAGAATTGCTTTTAATTCAATTGCAAATTCCAGTGTGTATTGTGCATCCATAATAAAGTTGAGAAGAAGCATTACAGAATAAACTGGGCTCATATATTCAGTTTTTTTACTCTTCCAAGTTGCTTCCAATGTGTGCTTGTTTGCAGTTCAACACCCAGTAAAAAAACTAATACACTCATAAACCAATCACTTGCATTTATGAACAATGCATTAAGCTTGCCAAACATGTAGTCTAGATGTAGAAACTGTAATTGCAATATGCCAAAAAGTGTGAGTTTAAATTAAGCACAAGACTAATCTGAAACCAAATTCATAAGAAAAACACGGCTAATATTTACTCACACAAGACAATTCACTTAATTTACCTCGGCCTATAATACCACTGAGAGATAAGTTCATTTCCTTTGCTTATGAAGAAACAAAAACCTTTGTTTCTATAACAGAAGTGGGCAACATTTAGTCAAATAAGGCCATATTTCACATTTAGGAAAAACCTGAGAGCTGCAGAGAAAGTGATGGTACATATGGATATAGCACTGTTTTTTCCCCCTTGGCTTTTGGAGTGTTGAGCTGTGTTTTTTCTCTCTCTTTTTAAAGCATTTGAAGATTCAAACAATATTTTTATGTACTTCCTGTCTCAAACAGTACAAAATCACACCACCAATTTTCTGTGATTCTAGTTAAAAAGGGGTTCCAAGTCCTAAAAAGCCATAGGCAGCTCACCTCTGTTCTAAAACTAGAAGGCAGAAAAATTGTGCCAAAAACTGAGCCAAGAGCACATTACCAGGAAATAAATGTACACAGCTTATTTAAACGGACTCAGGAAATGCATCTGCTTCTGATAGTGGTTTTAGTGTGACTTCTCTCCACAGGTGAGGGAGGAGTTGCAAAACCAATAAGCAATAATTCACATTGCTGGTTGCATAAGTTTATTAACTCATTGTATGGAAATCATAACCTTTCTCAGGGATGCATCTTATATTTCTAGAAGTATGTTGTAGCTAAAAGTCACAATGTAGATATGCCAGTATTCTGAATAGGAAACCACTAGCCAGAGCTATATCACTGGACTCCCCTTGTCATCTCATCTGGCCCCTCCATCTATATAGCAATGAGTGTTTTAAAAGCTTTTAGTGGGGTTGCTAATGAAGATATTTCAAAAGTGAAACTGCTGCACAAGGATAAAATGGAGGTCAGATGAAACCTCCATTCCTCATGCTCTGGAACCACTCTAGAAAAACAATTCCTTCCCTTCCTACAGCAGTTCAGGCATCTAAAAAGTTTAAATAAAAAGGCTCTGTGGGGGAAAAGGGTGGGGAATGGGACTCTGGAGGGAACAGTTTATATGAAAAGCTATGGGAGAAAGGAAGCATAAGAAGGAAGAGAATGGTCTTACTCCTGTACAGCTCCCTGGCGTGACCCTGCAGGGGTTTAAATGAGTGCCGCCTTTGGGCCAAAAAAGGATCTCCGGTTCTGCTTTATTTTAATTCAACATTCAGAAGATCCTAGAGTGAACAACAAGATGGTTCAGACAACCCTGCCAAGTCAATCAGAGATGAAATCATCCAAGTAGAAGAGCCAACGCTCAAAGTCAAAGAGAACAAAGACTCGACTGGCAAATGTCAGCCCTTCCCACCTCATCTGGCTAGCCCTGGCCTCCCACAAACAAGCTTTGGGTACACAGAGAAATGATTCTTCAACCTAACAGCAATGAAATTATCGCTAAGC
This sequence comes from Protobothrops mucrosquamatus, assembly GCF_001527695.2. Taxonomy (NCBI): domain Eukaryota; kingdom Metazoa; phylum Chordata; class Lepidosauria; order Squamata; family Viperidae; genus Protobothrops; species Protobothrops mucrosquamatus. The sequence goes on along the minus strand of NW_015387761.1, from coordinate 13,569 downwards.
TTCTGTGCAAAGCGAGCTAAATAAATGTAGCATTACTTATGCGCAAAGGAATTTATTCATTAATTGTGGCTCTTACCTTCTGGAAAAGATGGAAATCCAAGAAACCCAAAAACAAATTGAAAGAGACAATGAGAATGGGTAAAGGGAAAAAAAACAAGATAAAAATGTAAGTATGTCAGTAAAACAATACTTTCATATATTTCCAATGACCACCCACGCAACCCATACAAGACATTTTCCTTAGATTACAGAGAACAAAGGGGACAAGAATTGGACAAATTCATCAAGCAGGCTTTGAAGTCTCAAGTGGGAGTACTGGTAGTATAAATAAAAGATACTACTTTGGTGTTCAAGTGCAAATTACACTGAAGGAAAGGTAAAAGAACTAGTAACATAAAAGGCTGCAGAGTCAATGCTACCTCTAGGTAGGAACAAAGAATACTGCTGAAACTGCTCCATTATTACAGATGTCACCCGAGAATTACATGTTCCACATTGATTTTACAAACGTATTCCTCCCAATGTAATTAAGAACATTTCTTGTGGGTTGGTTGCATGACTTAATAAAAATATATGTTCTTAAAATACCCCATAACCCTTTATTGAACTTAATTTCTGGTGGAAATTGTTTTATTTTTATCTATTTAGTACTATGGCTAGAAAAAACAAAGCCCATATCATTACACAGAAATCAGGCTTGTTAGAAACAAACTGCTTGAAAGATCTATGGCCAAGAGACTTACAAAGCAGAAAAGCTATCACAAGCAAACATCCGACATTTGGAAGAGACTACTGAACACAATTTCATTCATTCTAGTATCTGATCCAGACTGGAACCAGAGCCAGGAAGTCACCTATCAAGCTAATTCTGGAGAAATATAGCATTATGTGTCATTGGATACATCTTGCACTATTTTTCTGACAGTTTCAATTCTGAAACTTTAAGCTACAATGTTCAGTCAATCTCCTTTAAGGAAAACTTGCCTGACTACCTTATTTTTAATTGAAGTATTGAGGAAAGGGAATAGTTTATATTTTAAAGTACTAACAGATTTATTCAATTAAATTCTGAAAGGTACTATAATATGATGTTCTTATTACTCTTTCTAATTTCTTAAAAAGTTCTATATTTCTTTTATTCTTTTGTATTTCAAATAAAAACATCTGAGTTGGCCTAGTTCAATAAATAATTAACCAAAATAAATAATACATTTTTAACCTAAATTCCATTTCTTGACCCAGTAAGGAATAATCATCAAAAAGTAGGCAATTTTTAAAGGCAAAAATCTCTAGAAAATGCAACATCTCCAGTCAGTGGCAGAATATCAGAAAAGAGGGAGCCTCCCCAAAAAAGTCACTCTCAAATTCTTGTGGGTGAAGAAAACAATTTTTAAGTAAGATTCGTCCCTGTAAGCAAGAAATAAACAATACCTAGCCTCTCATTCTGGAAGTTCCCAGGGTCATACATAATCCCAAAAGTTAAAGGTTGGGGTTTTGTTTTTTTTAACATTGGGCTGAAAATTTTAGTCTTGTCCCCTCTGGATATAGCATTATACGTCTCCCACATCCTCTAATCCTATCCCCATCCCATCCCAAATTAAAAATGTGCCTTCAATCTGCAAAAGCATTAAGTAAATTAAATCATTATGACTTTTAAATGGAACTAACAACATTTTAGAAATCCTTAGCAGTAAAGCCTCATCAGAGACAAACTGACCAAGCTAAACACTCAAAAAATGTAGCATTAATCATTTTCAATGAGTGGTTTTAACTCCTCTAATTTTCAGCTCATCTTAATTTTTATTTTCTAAGCAAGTTATATTTACTATATTGATAATCTCTTTGCCCTTCAAAAATAGTACCCATAGTAATTAATAATAGAAGAAAAAGTTGTAAGTAAAAGTTTGTTTTACAAACATGATCTCTACATTGCTAAGAATTTCTTTATTATATTCAAGTCCCAAAAATGTACCCTATTTAGTAAAACTGAGGAAAAGTGCATACTGCAAAGCTTTTCTTAAACAAAATGAATGTATAAATATAGACGTTCTCTGATTTGAATGGAGTACATTTCAATTTTCTGTGTATCTTTTTAAAAAAAACATAAAGCCATTTTGATTACAAAGGATGAAATCCATGTTTGCTTTCCAGTAAAAACAGTGCATGCACACGGCAACTTCACAGCAGGTGTACAAACTCCCACACATTTTTAACTGCGTACGTCTTCCCACTATTAAGTGCTTCCCATTAAGCAGATAAACCTTAACAACAAACATTTAGCATTTTTATAAAACATATTAAAAGATTCAAAGCATTTCATATAATTGTTCTAATAATTCCTTAAACTGTGCTGTAAGGTAGGTCATTATTACTCTCTTACAGATAAGGTGATCGTGCACCTTTATTCATGAAAAGCCTCATTCAATCCCTGTCATTCAATGTGGAAAGAAAATACTGTAATAGTAAAATTAGAAAACACCTCAACTGTCTGAATCATTAAACATTTTCTAGTGTCAGAGTAGACAACAGCAATCTAGATAAATGTCAGACATTTGAATATGGTATTTAAAGTGCCAGATTTGAATGGAGGACATCAAGTTCACTTTCCCAACTATGGAGTTTATTTTAAAACTGTTGTCCTCTCTCAGCCTAACCAACCTCATAAAATTGTTGTTATGATAAAATTAAAGGAGATCTTTCTAAAAGTTGCCTTGAGCTCAGAGGAAACTGGAACATGCATGCAATAGATAGCCTAATAGTGATTCCCAGAAAAGCTTAACTTAGTCCAGTTCCTAAGCTTAGTGAAATACCTAATGATTTACTGATTGACAGCTCAGTCTCAACCACCAAGCAGCTCTGAAAAGTAAAATTTTTAAGGCACATGACATCGAGATGATACTACTTCAACCAGGAAGTTGCCCTCCAGTTCATGAACAAAATTCCTTTCTGTTTGTTACCAAGTAGCATTAGTTCCCTATTTAGTGTTTTCATAAATACAAAAAAACTTCAGTCTACAAACAAAATGTCTGGAAGAAAGTCTGGCAACACAAAATGAACATGAGAGGAATGCATATGCTGCCCTGGTCATCTATTTGTATCTGCAATACTTACAAAACCTACAGTTGGAAAATATCTCCGTTTATGTTATTAGGAGTATCAAGTAATATAATAATTCATACTCACCTAATCTCTTTTAAACCTTCTTTCTGGATAACCTGAAGAATCTCTTTGTGGCTCATTGGTCTGTTAGGATTTTTTTCCAAAACCTTGTAAGAAAAAAAAAGGTTTGAATCAACTTGTCTTGTCTTATTTTAGAGCCAGCAACTGGCTTCAATCTTTTTTTTCTATATTCTATGTCTACTTGCCTGCCCAGTGACTTATAATCAATTCTTCCAAACATTTATCCCACAGTTTGAGCTAGTGAACAGGCATTGCACAATATGTTGGCACGTAGTACCTTCAGCTTTTTTTTTCATTCTTATCATTAGCCTCATTGTCATCAGCCATTCTGCCATGTCTGATCCTTGGCAAATCTATGGATCAGTGTTATCATTAGCAAAACTACTAAAATCCCATTACAATGGCAGATAATTTGTGTAACTAATTCTACTTCTGCTCATTTCCTATTGACATATCCACAAAACATAGCAGTTAAGTGTACATTTAATTATATTTGCAAATATACAATATCAAGATTAAAACAAACAAACAAAAAGGGAATGTTTATGACCCCAAAATTATTGGAATAACTATTCATGGTGGAATAGTCAATTTTAAAAAAAGGATGTTTGACTTCAATACCATCTCTTCACTTTCATCATGCAGTCGCCTTAAACCATGAAATGGGCAGCAAATAAATTTGATAAATAAAATTGCACAGTATAGAAATGACATTTGTCTTAGAAATGCTTAACATAAATGCTACATACAGAACAGCTTATCCAAAATTGAACCTATGTGAAGCTAAATGGTACAATCCCAATATATATCAGGCAATGCTTTATCCTGGATGGCTATTACAAATATTTCTTTTTTATAGATTTAATAAATTTATATGGTTGCTCATCTCATAAACATGACTCTGGGTAGCTGATAATTTTTTCTTTTATTATTTGTACTTTGATTTCTATCTTCTTGTTAGCACTGGACATCTTTGACATTGGGATTGTAAATATTATGAAATAAATACATAACTATATAAATAAAAAATAAATGTTACAGTGAGATACAAGCAATGCCACGTCATATATGATGTTGTTATCTCCACCCTCTACAGCACCCCTAGAATGCTTCTGATATATTCTTACAATAGTTCGAAATAACGGCAACAAATTATGCAAATACACTATAATTTTGAAAACCCAGGTTTTCGCACCCCCTGGAATATTGTCTTGCACCCCCAGGGGGTACGGGCACCCCTGGTTGGGAACCCCTGCTCTACAGTGCCCCATATAACTGACTTCTAGCAATAGCTATAAGCCCTGGCAACCAAGAAAGCAAACCAATGGATCTTCAAATAAATCAACGAGGGTTCTCACTCGAAGCAAAAATGACAAGGCACAAATTATCTTATTTCAGACATACAATGCAAAGACCCAGCTGTAATGCTGGGAAAGGTTGAGGGAAAGAGAAGAAGAGCAGAATTTGGATGGACTTAGTTACAGTGGCAATAAGGATACCATTGGGAGACTTAAAAAAACAGGTTAGGGATAGATTATCATGGAACAATGTAGTTACTAGGAGTCAAAAACAATTTGATGGCACATAATAATCAAGCAGTTATAAGTTTAATAACAGGAAATCATAAGGAGGGGAAATGTTGGCATGACAGAATTCTTATGCTATTTTACAGTCAGAAGATTATAATTTAAAATCTTTTTAACCCACTTGGGGAATTCATACTTCATGTAAAAAGGGGTAATTGTCCCAAAGCAACTTTCAAAAATGGAAGCAACAACTGTTCTTCTTTTAAAATATAAATCCTAGTAGTTCTTATATAACTAGCACTAATTTAAAACTCACAAGAATGAAGAAATGAAGAAAAGAAGATAGCTTTTGAGACGAATTCATAAGTTGCATCAGGTAACTTGAGTTCAGGTGTGTCCAACCTATGGCCCATGGGCCATATACAGCCTAGATAGCTAGTAATGTGGTCCCGTAAGATTGTAAACTTTAAACATTGTGCAATTTATATACAACTATATTACGTATTTTATATGCAGCTCAAGACAATTCCACTTCATTTAATGTGGCTCAAGCAAGCCAAAAGGTTGGACACCCATGCTCTAGATTGTATAATGGTACTCTAGACCAGGGGTAGGCAACCTTGGCTCTTTTATGACTCGTGGACTTCAACGCCCAGAATTCCTGAGCCAGCATGTTCTGGGAGTTGAAGTCCACGAGTCATAAAAGAGCCAAGGTTGCCTACCCCTGGTCTAGACTCTATAACCAAAGTCAAAGTCACTAGGAGGGAAAAAACAATTTTCTTAAAGTTCTAGATGTTATCTTCAGGACTAGAAGAGTATTCTGGCTGGGTACATATTAGGAGTCAGGATAGACATTGTTACATGGTCTTCTGCAATGCTAAAGCTTCCAAAACATAAATATTAAATGGCAAAAGACTTATGCCAGAACATGAGGTAGTAAGATTTTTTTTCTTATAAAATTGGGCATTTTAAAATTAAATAAGTACAAATTAAATATAATACAAAACAATTTATCATTTTGGAGTCAGTGGGCACCATCTAGTGGTGTCACAGGCTTCATAGCACCTGTGAGCATCAGCCAGCTGCCTTCCAGTATTCAGGATCTTTGCAGAGTTAGGTAGGATACACTGTCCAAAATAATAAATGAAAACTGAAATGATACTGAAAATCTATTGAGGTTTTTTCCCACTTTAAAAAGCAAGGCGAAAGAGGCAGCATGGAAGGTGCTTTTAGGAGACCAGAAAAATAGTGTATCTGAAATAGACTGATAAGTAATGTCTGATAATGAGAGCTATATAACATTTTATTTCTGGTTTTGTTTATGTGGGAAGTCCTAGACTAATTCCCAAGTCCCTTCGGCTGTTTACTGAAGAATTGCATGATATGACATACTATAATAACAACAATAATAACAATAACAATAATAACAAAACAACAATAATAATAATAGAGTTGGAAGGGACCTTGGAGGTCTTCTAGTCCAACCCCCTGTTCAGGCAGGAAACCCTATACCATTTCAGACAAATGTTTGTCTAGTCTCTTCTTAAAAACCTCCAGTGATGAAGCACCCATAACCAGAATAAGGCACGGAGTGATAACATTTGTTCATACTGAGGTATAAAAAGGGTCGTGCCTTCTCTGTCCCGTCACCAGGTTTAAATGTCTTTGACCTTCTGACGGGTGGCTTCTTGTTTGCATTTTTACAACATAAATTTATTGGTGTGGTTCCCTCCTCTGCATCCTGACTTTAGATACTACTGTAGAAACCATGTAGTGGAAGGGCTGTTGAGGCGTTTTGTTCTAATTTGCACATCCTCTTACATCCTAGTTGTTTTTGTCCTATTTTAAGGAAAGCTACCCAGCATCACCAAATAATAATTAAATAATTAAATCAATCTCCCACCCTGAGTATAGATATTTGCACTGATACTTTCAAATCTTTAGGACATAAGAGTATAATATAAATTTGTTGTCTAAATCTAATTAGCTGCCTCTTCTTTGGTAGCTTTAAATAGTTCAATGGATTTTTCATGTATACCTAGTGGTTTTCTACTTGACAATAGATTTATTACCCATCGTATTTCACTTTCTACTGGAGTCTCTTTCAGAACAAATTTTCTCTCTCCAAAGTTTTGTAAAAGGCTTCAGTAAAGTCTTTTCATTTTTGAAAAAAGCTCAACTGTCTCTATCAGATTACTTTTGAATATTGCTATCATAGCTGCAATTTTTTCTAGTTTCTGATATTCTTAAAACATTTCTCATTTTTCTTTTCTTGTTTGTAATATTCTTGAATGAGATATTATTCCTTGAGCTTTTTTGCTTCATATTGGAAGTTTATATTCATTTGTTTTATGTTTTGTTACTCTTTCATCTTACATGTTTCCTTGGCTAGCATGATAACTTATTTTGGAAATCATTTTGATCTTCTCCAATTTGAAATTTTGGGAATGTTCATGCCTGTAATCTTTCATGTTCTGTCTGTTATCTTTTCCCATAGCACTTTAAGTTCTCTTTTGCATAACTGTACTAATCTTGCTCCTTACAAAGATTTTATATTCTGACTGGATGACCACCATACCAAATCTAGTTTAAATTCCTATTCTATTTAATTTTCTAAGCTTATCCTGTATATTTTCAATGTCATGATTTATGTCACAATCTGAAGTACCTCAAAGTTCTCTTGACAAAAAAAAATCTATTCCATCTTCTGAATTGTTGGATTTATATAATCCAAATCTTATTCTGATTCCAGGTTCTTCCATTTCTCCAACTAGTAGTATTACGTCCTTTCTAGGTTACATTTACTATTCTTGCAATTTGCTGTAGAATTCCTCAATATTCTTGCCCATTGCAAGTGTACATTGCAAACATATACTTACACTGCTATTATACTAAATGATATTCTTTCTGAATATCCCTGCCACTTGATTCTTTGGTAAGCTCTTATGCCTTGTATTTACTTATTCCTAACACATCTAATTTAATATCCTTTATTTCCTCTTGAAATGCACAGATTTTTTTTCCAATTAGGCAGTGTTGGTTTTGGAAAAGATGAATCAGGTAGCCCAAAGACCCCAAATCTAAGAAAATATTCCATTTTCAGGAACCAATCCAGCAAAAGATTTGCATGAGCTGCAAAGAAACCACTTCCACATTTACTATCATTTTGGGAGAATTGGCAGTGGCAGCATGGAAAAGATTCCTAACATAAATTACATCTGGTAATCACTAACTGTAGTTCCTGTATTTTTTTTTTCTCTACTCTGTTCTCCATTTCCTGCTGCCTAGCAGGGCCTATTGCTTTTTGGTCTTCTACTAGATCTGATGTGGAAACATTTTGCACATAAAATAAGAGGACAGCAGAGAACAGGAAGTGTTTGCACTAACTATAACAATGTTAAAAAGCCCTTCAAATATTAACTTACAATCTTTCTGAAAAAAGAGTGCAGAGATAAACATAGATGTACTTTCTTTTGTTTGGGGGGAGACCAGGCCCACCTAATGTGGGCAGGAGAATCAAGAAAGAAGCAGTGCAGATTTTATTATTAAATAAAATGCACATTACTCTTATTATTCAATATTTATTAATTTTTTACAAATTATAGATGAACCTAGAGATAATAATGATCAAAAGAGAACAGTGAGAACTTTTCCTATACAAGCCTCATAGGAATGGGATCTATACAAATATGATTCCTCTGAGGTTTCCGTTCATTTCATGTAGACATAAGCAAGAGAATCTGCCAATGAAATTTATACAGACATATTTATTGAAATGTAATAATATGCATTTGCACTTCCTCCTGGTATATTCTACTCACAGCTATAGTAAATAGGATATTTTACAAACATATAAAAGCTGCAGAGACCCTTTGAGATACTGTTCTGGGCAAAACTGATTTTAAAATTTTAAATCCTCTAATACATTGAGATGGGTACATTAGAAACTGCACATTTTGAAAAATGTTTTAATTCATGACCAAAAATCTCCACAGTACAGAGCAATTTGCTGAAAGAGGTCTCCTAAATACAAATGTTGATTCAGACAGAAGAATTACAGGCAGGCTTCTCCTTATTTTTTGAGTAATGCAGGCATGGACAATACAAAAGTACATTTTTCTTTTACTCACTGTCGAGTAAAAAAACTATTCAAAAACTTCCTTCTTCTCCCAAATACTCCAATTATGGATTGAAGCTGAAAGTAGCAGTACAGCAAATATGTTTGAGACGCTTTCAGAGGTTTTGTCCCACAAGTCACTGATGTGACTCTGACACTCTATTCATTAAGTTGGGCTCCAAGGATCAATTGGGATTGTTGCTGTTGTACCAATCTCCTTGCTACATGGGAACTTCCCTGTCTGAACCTCTTCACTCCATCACCATGCTGGCGATGGAATTTCCCAGGTTTGGGGGACTTCAATCTGCTTCCTCCGGGAGTAGGATCTAAGGGGTCACAGGAGTTCACGGCCACCATGATGACCATGGGCCTATCCTAGATCATTCAGAGCCTGATATGGGTCACACACCAGATCTGGTGTTCCTGTCAGAGCAATGGCTATGTGATCTTTCCTTGCGGGAACTTTAAGTGACCCCTTGTTATGGACAAATCATATCCTGATTACTATGGATTTTCTGGCACTGCAATCCACTGCAGGATGGGCCACCCCCAGTGAGGGGTTTCAGAGAGAGCTGGAATTTGTTCCTGTTGGCCTATTGCACAGTCCTTCCAAGGCCCAAGGTTGCCACTTGGAATAAAAGGCAACTTAGGCATTTGATTGGATCACACCTACTGCATGTGACCTCTCCTCTCCTTTCTCATGGATCTCGTCACTCTCTGTGGTTTACAGAGGGAATGAGGGAAATGAAAAGAGAAGAGACATTTAGAGGGTCACTGGTGCTAAACCAAGGACAAACGTAACCAAACATAGATTAGAGCTGCTATTAAGCCTACTTTGTGGAGCAAAACGACAGTAATTCTCCACTCTTATTGAAACCGCAAACTGTCACCCCTGTTCCAGATAACACAGCCCTCTTGGGTAAATGGGTTCAGAGAATATTCTGCAGGGACATATAGAAGAATTTTCTCAAATAAAATAAAATCACTTAGATTTGCTTACAGTTGGATGCTGGCCTAATTGCAGGGCCAAAGGAGATGCCTAGGGTAGAGTCTTACCTGATTATCTAGGAACGGTTTGAACCTGTTGGACCTGAAGAAGTGAACAGGATCCTTAGAACTGTGAGCCCAGCCACCTGCTCTTGTGAAAGAAGCCTGGGAGGCAGGGTCGTTTGAGTGGATCCTAGCAATACTTAATTCTTTGAGGGGGAGGAATTGTTCCTTCACCTCTGAAGAAGACTACAGTTCATCCCCTCCTCAAGAAACTATTGCTGGACTCCATGATAATGGATAACTTATGTCCAGTATCCAATTTCCTCTTTTGGGGAGATGTTGATCAAGAAGATGGTTTCACAACAGCTTCAGAGGACCTTGGATAAAGCGGATTATCTGCATCCTTCATTAAGTTTCAGACCTCAGATATGGAGCAGAACCAGCATTGGTCATGATTTTGGATGATCTCTGGTGTGGGCAGGATGGTAGTGTGCATCTATCTGTGCCTTACTTGATCTCTCAGGGGCTTTCAATACCATTGACCATGGTATCCTTCAGGCCTTTTCTGCTGTGGTACCCACATTGTGGAATCTTCTCTCCCAAGTGATGAGGTAGGTCACATCACTTCTAAGCTTTTAAAGGTCCCTCAAGACTGGCTATGCCAGCAGGCCTGGGTGAAGTTATGAGATGGCTGTTATTGCTGACATCACTCTATCATTTTTTATTTTCTTGTTTAGTTCTGTTTTTATAGTTTTTAATGTTTTCGTAATTATAGATAATGGCTTTAGGTAACAATTGTTTTATATTTATTGTTTTATTGGATTGTTGTATGCAGCCCAGAGCCAATTATTGTGAGATGGGCAGCCATATAAATTTGATAATCAAAAATGATGAATTATTGTCAGGTTTAGCCCAAGAATGACATAAAACCACCCAGAGTTCACTTCTTTATTTGCTTACACACAATAGATAAATTCTTGCCAGACTAAACTTCACTATTCTCACCTTAATGGATATACCCTGAGAGCTTTCTAGAGAGTGGCTATCCTCACTCTGTTCCTCTGTTTCCTATCCAGCTCTGGGCTGGGCAGCCTCTTGTCTCACCTATTTAGAATGTGCTTCCTCATTCCTAGGAAACTGCTGCTTCACTGTAGTTTATCACATCACCTACCATCTGAAAGCACCATCCCTCACAACTATATACAAAAATAGTGTTGACATACAAAATCAGAATGAAACAGGGAAAAAAAGAAAGGAATGGATGGAAACATTTACCTTTTTAAAAAATAGGCATTATTTTTCAAATACACTGGATTCCTATTAAAATTTGCCATGCATCTCTCTGGAATTAATGCACCTATAAAATGGCTTTCTCAATTATGAACAATATTTGGATAGATTAAAGAAGCCAAACAGAATTGGCAACTCTGCTTATCTTGAGAGTCAACTCTAGTCAAAAGCTGTGCTGAATTCTCCAATAAGCCCTTAATGACAAAAGTATTCAGAATTCATTCTACAATTTAATAAATACTTGTAAGAAGAATTTATGAAAAAATAAAATCTGCAAAGTTTTTTGTTTTCATTTTTATTTGGATTTGAAAAACAGAATTAACATTAATAGATATGTATATTTATACAATTCAATGAATCCCACTTTTTACTCCTGTTATCTGGTAAATTTACATTATCTGTCCTACCCAGAATGGTGAAAGTGTTCCCTATTCCCAGTTACCCGAGTATATGCTATGTAGCTGTTCCATCTTCTGCATTCACACTACCATCTTTAAAAGGTAGCAGATCAGTCATTTATTTTCACAATTGTCTTACTAAAATCCTTGATACTGCCTTGGGAAAGAATAGCTAAGAATATCCCAATTTAATACTTACAAAAGGACTAGATTGTACATTTTTGAATTTCTGCATCCAGTGAGCAAAACTGTTTTTGAAGCATATTCTTTCTTGGTCTTCCATTTTCTACTTTGTTTTGACTTTGGGCAATTTGTCTCTTTCCTATGATTACCTATTTTATCAGTACCTTTCATGTAGCACTAGAAGCATCAATAAGACTAAAGAAAAAAATTCAGGTCAGCTGCTTGGCATAGATATTTGCAACCTGCTAACATTTTCCAGAAATTCCTCAGAGTTGCTCATTGTGCAAGCGAACTAGGAATCAGGGGAAAGAGTTAGATAGGGGAGGGGGGAATGTGCTCTGCAAAAGCCAAGACAGCTAAAATGTTTCTAATATAAAACAAAGTAGGACAGCAATTCCTCTGAGGATTTCAATTACCAACAAGTCAGCTGTATGAGGGAGTAAGCAGGTGGCAGAACAGCCCTACCTTTATTATCTATTCTAGAAAACAAGGGAGAGACGGATAGCTTCAAGGGAAGAAGTGCTCTAATTCAAATAAATATCACTTACAGAACATGTGTACTATTTCTTCAAGGATCTTAATATAAAAACCAAATCAAGGTTGTAAACATTTGATAACAGTCACTTCACGCTATATGAAGAGACTGCACTGAGAACTTCTGATCAAGAAACAATACAGATAGTCCTCGACTTACGACCACAATTGAGCCCTAAATTTCCATTGCTAAGCAAGGCAGCTGTTAAGTAAGTTTTGCCCCATTTTATGATCTTTTTTGCCACAGTTGTCAAGTAAATAACACTGTTATTAAGTGAATCCAGCTTCCCTCATTGATTTGCTTGTAGGAAGCCAGCTGGGAAGTTTACAAATGGTGATCACCTGAATTTTGATCATGTGTCCATGGAGATGCTGCAATGGTTGTAAGTGTGAAAACCAGTCATAAGTCACTTTTTTCAGTGTCATTGTAACTTCAAATGGTCACTAAACAAATGGTTCTAAGTCGAGAACTACCTGTACATAAATATTTAAGGAAATATTATAAATTTAAGCAGACATAGAGACAAAGCATATTTAGGGGAATAACAGAATAACAAAATCTTATTCAAAATAAAACAGAATCTTATTCAAAAGGAAAGGACTCCGGAAGGAAGAATGGGTAAATTCAACCTCGACATGCATAGCATTATACAATCTTTCAATAATCATATATTTTTCCTTTCAAGCAACCTTCAAATGTTTTAAGATTAATATTTTAATAGTTTGGGGCGGCTACCAAAGTGAACCTCAACAAAACGTCTGCTATCCTACCTCCTTCTTACAAGCCTCCACATCTACTAAATATTATTTCTAATTAATTAGTAGTAGATAACTGCTCCCATATTCTCTGCACATGCTGTAAGAAGCCAAAAAAGCCCAAGACAAAAGTACGTATACGGTCTTTCTCTTATACACATGTGTTCTAAAGTTGATGAAAATACAACAAGAAGTTCCATCTGGCTCTGTGACATAGGTTTAGTCATTATGACCTTCTAAAAGAGCTGTGGCAAGTCACTGAGCAATGCAAAGGTTTCTTCCACGGTGCACGACTTCCACTACTTTGAACGAGGAAGGTGAATGGATCAGAAACAATATTATCGCATGGACATTAGGGAAAGGGATTCTTGCACATAGAAACAATTTTGCAAAGTGAACTACATTGTGAACCTTTCTTTTTACATAAACAATTCAGAAACAGGTAAGGGGTATATTTACCTGTAAACCAGCTGGCGAGAGAGGTTTGAAAAGGACTTGACCTAGATTACTGTGATTAGGCAATATTGTTCAAAGCTTTAATTAGAATCAAGATTACGAAGGAAGGAAGACTGTGTATGCCTACAATCAGTTCAAG
>NW_015387760.1:390778-395811 GCF_001527695.2 Protobothrops mucrosquamatus | reverse complement strand
CAGAAGGTAGTGAAGTGCTTTCATCCCAAGTCAAGAAGGAAATGAGGATGACTTCAAATACAACACCTGTTAGGTGAAAAGAGAGAAATAATCGTGCATAAAGAAACAAATGCCTCTGAAAACAGTGTACACCTGACTTTTCATTATAAATGATAAGAACATTGTATTTGTTTGTTTAATGTTTGTAGATATGGCTTCTCACACCAAAGCATGGTGCTTTAATTGTTTGCCAAGCTCAATCAGTTTGTCCCTATCATCTTGTAGTATTTAGTAGAATCTTTACATAGCTTCAAGGAAAGCATTTTTTTCTCCCTTCAACTAGGGACAGTTCTGGATGTTCTCTGATACTTCTAAAAGAAAATCTAACATTTAAACATACACATAGCATGTTACAAGGTGATATATTATCCTGCTGTTGTTACAGACTAATTAAGAGCCTTTTGTGGTAGCAGCCAGTAGTTGTAACTTACCATAATTTGTCTCCATCTAATTGGTTTCTTGCTAAGAAAGGGCATAAATAAATGTCTACCAAGCAGCTGGGGGAAAAAAATCTGAAGGGCATTAATATGAACTTCTTTAATTATTTGAATTATCTTCTTTATTTAATTTATATCCTGCCTTTATTATTTTTACAAATAAACTCAAGGCAGCAAATATATTCAACCTGCCTTCCTCTTCCTGTGAGATGGGTTGGGTTGAGACAGAATGACTGATCACCCAGCTGGCTTTCATGGCTGATGCCTTAACCACTAGACCATGAGTGTCAAACTCACTTGCATCCACGTGACGTATTGTGACATATTGCGACATTTTTTTTGCCTTTGTGGTGCTGGGGTGGGTGTGGCCTGCAAGTGATACATCCGGCCTGTGGGCCGCTAGTTTGACACCCCTGCACTAGATCAATCATCATCATCATCATCATCATCATCATCATCATCATCATCATCATCATCATCATCATCATCGACATTCGTTGTAGGAAACAGTGGGAAGAAATAAAATACAAATACTTATATTCATCTAGTTAAAATCAGGCAGTGTAATTATAAAAGTATAATTTGCACTAAAATAATGAAGGATTATATGGATGCAGTAATGTTCAAGGAATTATTTAAATTATGATCACATTGTTAATTACTGGATACAGACCAAACTCCCATTATTTTAGTTGGTTCTATGATTTATTTCCCAACCAATAAAACTAATAACTACATTTGTTGTAAGGAAAGTTCACAGTCCAAGGAATTCCATGTGAAATATGAAATGGATAACTAATACAAATAAATTATATAAATACTTATATTTGTTGCAGCAGTAAATATATAATCAGTTAATACAAATCTTTTATATTAATGAAATAAATTATTTTATCTCATAATGATTTTTATGTGTGCTTTAGGTTTCAGAAAAAGAAGTTACTGAGTTCTCTGTGTTCTGAAAACTAAAAAAAATCATATCTTGTCTAGCCTGAATACTGTACCTGTTGGAGGAGAGTACAAAGATAATATAAAATGCTCATTTAGAGCAGCATGAAATTCTTAGAAGCATTTAAGACCCATGAGGAGAAACAAAAGTTATTTGGGTACAGAAAGGAGGAAAAACATGAATAATTTTACAATAAAATGAATTATTTGGAATTTGATAAAATGAGTACTCTAGGCAAATTTATATAAAAAAAGGAAGGCAAAATGGCTGGAATATTTCCAGTACTTTTGCATAGATCATCTGTAAAATATTTAATTTTTTTTAATGATCCTGTAATCCCTTAATTTGGGGTCAAGTCAGGGTGACTGAATGGAGCTGAACCTTTACTGGCTGGATGCCCTTCCTGACACCTACGCGGAGTTTGCAGCAGATATTTTTCTTTGCACCCTGATAGAGAAACATCAGCCACTGCTAGGATTGAACTCTCAACTTTCCGAGTGGGAGGCAAACATCTTCACTTCTAGGCCACCACTCCACTCACCTATAAAATATTTAATAAAACCTGGAAATGTTTAATACAATAAAATATCTGTAAATGTTTAATAAAACCTGGGCTATTTCACATATAGCCCAATCCAATCTGCTTGGTCAGCATAAGTCTATAAGTACTCCAATAAATGTTTAATTTTAGGAGATGACCAGACTGAGCCTGAGGGAGGGGTCAAACACGTCATAAGTCACAAGTCCCTGCACGCCCACAAGAGATCTAAATCCAGTCCCCCTTGAACGCCTCTCTTATCTCCCACACATTTCCCTTGACCATTAGTTGATCAGATTCTTGTAGAGAGCTTAAGCTTGCAATAAATCTTTATATTCATTTGAACTGCCTGAATCGCCTTTTTTTTCCCAGTGCTTGACATTACTTGAACTTCAGAAAGTATGACTGAAATTTAAGAGGACAAATACGAACATTGTGCTCCCCCCACCCTTAAAATACTAATGCAGACTTTAGATTTTTGGACAATGTCCTGCCCACAATACTGTGAACTGACAATGCTGGGTAGGAATAGTTATCTAAGCCAGCCCTTTTCCATTGTGATGGATTCTTCTGCCTTTGGAAGAGCAACTTCAATTTAACTGATTGCTGAAAATGCACCCATTTACCCTGCTTTTTAGTTCTTTACGATTGGTTTGCTTCTGCATGAATCAAACTCTCAGGGATTATGAAGTCTTATTTTTTTTTCTATTTTTGCATTTGTTCTGTAAATCACCCTGCTCTTTTTAAAAGTGGTATTCAAATTCAGAACCAAATAATAATACGATTAAACAAATGCAAAAGTTGAGAAAGGAAGACATTGAACAGTTCAGTGAACCTTTTAAAATCATTTCTGCAAAATGGAATTGCTATCAGGAAGGAATTGTATATGGTTCGCATATCTTGTATGGCAAATGGACATTTAAAATGGAAAGAAAAGTAAAATGTGTCTTTGGTGAGGGAATGAACCCCATTATTTTATGATAAGTGCATTATTCCTTTTGAAGATCCATGTTATTTAACTCTGGGCAGAGCTGATGCCCACAGTGTCAATTTGGAGCGACATTTTTGTTATTGCCTGTTACCCCCAACTAACAACAAGCAAGACAAGCAAGAAAAAATGGCAGGAGACTGTTTAGATGAGATGCAACAAAGGTTCTTCAAAGAAATGCATTCAGCCACCAGTACTAATATTACTTTTTTTTCCAGTCAGATGGCACTGATTCTTCACCAATATTTTTCTTTTCAGATGACAAAATAATAGGTTTATGACTTTTCTTTTAATTAGATGCATGTTTCTTCATCAAGGGACTGAACCAATTTGCTATTGACCTATTTAGATATTGTATCTTCACTGAGCTAGAAAATGTATGGTAATAAGGGTACACACAAATGCATGCACAGGTAGGCAAGTATATTTATGTCAACAATGTCTTGTTGATGTTGTTGTCATTGAAACTATTTAACTAGAACAAGAGGAATTCAGAATTAAGAGATTGGCATATGATTTACCTTCAGTATCCAATTGCAGTTTGACTCATATTGATCTCCTGGGGTTAAGTATTCCATTTACAAATCCTGATAAATGTTGGATGTTAAAACTGCCTAAGTGAAACTGGCAGGAAATATGTAAGGGCAACAGTCCCTCTCTTCATATTTGCTATTCCAGCTCATAAGATATGAAGGAGTATCCCAGACATACCATTCTAATTACCAGGGACTCCTACCAGTGATTAATGTTTAAAGTTAGAGGTGGAAAAAATTAAATTAGCTTGGAAATTCTGCCCTAGGTTTATTGGCCTGAAGTTTGCATTCTACTTCTGAGGGCTAGAATGATGGTGGTGGCTATTACTGCCAACAATAACAACAACAAAAACAAAAAAAATGGAATGCACAGGACTTATTTATACACATTGCCAAAACTGTATTTGCTACAGTAATTCTTTTTTTTTTTCAATAATAATGGGGATCAGATAAAGAAATGCATGTTTTAACAGTACCGCAGATAGTCCTCAACTTCCCACCACAACAGAGCCCGACATTTCTGTTGCTAACTGAGACAGTTTTAAGTGAGTTTTGCCCTATTTTATGACCTTCCTTGCCACAGTCGTTAAGTGAATCACTGCAGTTGTTACGTGAGTAACAGATTTGTTAAATGAATCTGACTTCCCCATTGACTTTGTTTGTCAGAAGGTTGAAAAAGGTTGATCATGTGACCCTGGGACGCTGCAACTGTCATAAATTCACGACTGTTGCCAAGTGTCTGAATTTTGATCATGTGGCCATGGGGATGCTACAACGGCCATAAGTCACTTTTTTCAATGCTGCTGTAACTTTGGACAGTCACTACATGAACTGCTGTAAGTCGAGGACTGCCTGTACTCTCACTCATTGTACTAGTTTTCCCCAAAAAAACATTGTGTTCTACTGGAATTCCCCCTCCTCCTTCTCTTTTACTGTTTTACAATGCTATTTTATACAGTACTACCCCATCATTTTTATTATGGCTTCACCTGCTGATGAGACAGATCACAAAATGAAAACCATGCTCAAACTAAACAACAACAATTTTCAGACTCTGCTCCTTCCCAGGATCTGTTCTACCTTTTGCAGTGACAATAATATTGCAATAAGCAAGAGAACTGCATGAGGCACATTGCCACGTTGGCGGGGGCAGCGTGGACTTAAAAACTCAATTTCCTACATTTTATTTTCTATTTTTAACTACCATTTTTTGTTTTTCAGTGCAGATGGAACTACTCGTCGAGAATCCAAGCAGGGACGCTTTCCTTGTGACTCAGACTGGCTTAAGAGAAACCATTTTCTGTGTAGCCAAGGAAGAGTTGGTGGTTACTGTGGAGGTACTGTCTAAACAGCTCAGTAAGTAATTCATAATCACAGGGGAAAATAGTAACGTTTCAAGCCAGAACCAAGAAGAAGCATAACGCCAAGAGAGCATTCTTTGGACTCAGAGCTTTAGGATCTAGTAGAAGTTACTTTCTTTGCAGGTAAGTTTTATTAGAAGGTTAATGATTTCAGAGAGACATCCTAATGGGCAAATGGAGTAAATTGA
>NW_015387760.1:367544-390719 GCF_001527695.2 Protobothrops mucrosquamatus | reverse complement strand
ATATATATATATATATATATATATATATATATATATATATATATATATATATATATATATATATATATATATATATATATATATGTAGGTTTCAGTATAGCTCCTGTTTTAGGTTTTCTTCATATAGCTTTTGGTATTTATACAGTTTTTCTATGTTAAGTTCCAAAGTAGTTGTGGTCCTATTTACCCGTTTATCACCTTTTTTTAATTCTATGTGGAAATAATATGGCTCTGGATTCTATTTTTTGGCTTACACTTAAAAATGCGATATATTCCAAGCTGACCCTCTTGTGTGATTTCACAATGAGAGTCCAGTTACCACATGTGTCTTGTTCACCCATCTGATCAACGATTCGGTGTCAAAGCTACTTTTTGGCTTAAAACAGGTTTTATAAACAGCTTTCTCCTTAAACTATGAGTGTGGTCTTGCCCAAAAAGTTGTAAAAAATAGTACTAGAGCTCAGATTTGTGTATGACTGAACAAAGTAAATTTGCCTCATCTGTGTTAGTCATATTCTAGGATTGATTGATTGATTGATTGATTGAATGATTATGTGTCATCCAATCAGAGTCAACTCTCAGCCATAATTTAGGTAGATCTTCTCCAGGATGATCTGTTCCTGTTCTGGATCTTCAAGTCTCCCACCAGCCTCACATCTTCTGCCCTCTTCTTCCCTTTCTTCCACTTTCTCAGGCATTATAGACTTCTTAAGAGAATTGGGTACATGAAACAACTATAATTAGAACAAGTATAGCTCACATTTACACATTAGGTAAAGATTTCATTTAAGAAAAATTGGAGAGTTAACAGGCAATGCAAAAGTCTTCTGGAGTAATCTATTGCCAATTAAGAAAATTTACTAATAGCCCTGTTCTAAATGGACAACCTCCCTCACCTTGAAAACCTATAGCTAATTGCATCATCTGAGAGGATTTGTTTCATAGTGCTTATGGGATTGATGATATCTGATTTAATCTTGTCACTTGAAACCCTAGTTCAAATACTAACTGCTAGTGAACAGAAGATCAACTGCCTCATTTGAAATTATGGATAGGCTTGATCCCTCTTATCTTGCATTTTAAAATGTTTCAACATGAATATCTTATCAGAAAAAAAAAAATTTTATAATTTGAATGGTAACATCTATCAGATGTAAAAACTACCTTCAAGAACAAAGAGTTTGCCAGAAACAGCTTCAGGAAATAATAAAATCCTTTATATATATTTTGGGGGTCTACGTGTGATTTCAGCACTGTGGAAAATAAATATCAGGAGAGTGGTTGGTTTTATACAAAAGTTTATTGAGAGGGAAAATCCACCCACCAGCTCCCATGCTGAGGATTATAACCCACTTCCATTGCCAAGCTCTCTGTTTAGGTAAAGCCTAAGGAGAAAAAAAAACTGTTTTGCTTTTAAAGTTACAAAATAGGTCCTATTATTGGGGCAGTAAGGAACTGACAGATTTCTAAGCTCAAAAGACAGCTGTTCCTTCTCAGGTACTATTATTAATATGCCCCAAGGCAATGTTTGCTCTGAAATATCTCTAATTGAAATAATTTACTCTGATCCTCGGAGAGTTAGGGAGCCATTTTCATCATGTTCACACACAGCCAAATAATTATGAGATGCCATATGGAAAAGACATCATGTGGTCTACGTATTTCTGAATATATACTTTTGAAATGGTTCCCACTGATCGGTTACCAAGCTGAATTACAAAAAGTGGATGTTTAACAGTAGTTTAGGCTTAAAGCTGCCTCAGCCTCTGTAGGCTCACAGTTCATATGATATAGGAGAACAGCAGTGATTGTGGCTTACCAATTTCTAAACAGTGGAATGAAAAAGGAAAAAAAGTGGCAATTAACTTTGCATCTGTTCAAAAGATAATGCAGGTACAAGACATGATGTTTACATCTAAGAGCATAAGTTAACAATTTATAAGACAGAATCAAGTCTGTACTTTGATTCTACAAGATGCATACAAATAGATAGGTATTGGTTATTTTCAGATCTTGTAGCTCATTCTCGTGCTTTCTTCAGGACCACACCTGAATATTAGGTGGTTTGATATATCAAAGGGCAGAATGAACTATTTTTTAGATTAGCTGTACTCCTTTGCAGCAAATGCTTCTCTGCATTATCACATAGAGATATGTGTGCCATTGGACATTACATGTAGACTTCTTTAAGTAATAAATCAATGGAAATATCCTTCCCTGATATCCTTGTTGTCCAACATATGTGTCTTGCTATAGAACAGGGGTCTTCAAACTTGGCCCTTTTATGACTTGTGGACTTCAACTCCCAGAATTTCTCAGCCAGCGTGCCTGGCTGAGGAATTCTGGGAGCTGAAGTCCACAAGTCATAAAAGGGCCAAGTTTGAAGACCCCTGCTACAGAATATACATTTCTAAAGGTTGCAAGGGCAAAATCAATTCATAAATTAGAAAAGAATAATCTGTACTAATAAGGACCACATATAAAGAGATACAGTGAGGGGGAAAAAGTATTTTGATCCCCTGCTAATTTTGTATGTTTGCCCACCGACAAAGAAATGATCAGTCTATAATTTTAATGGTAGGTTTATTTTAACAGTGAGAGACAGAATAACAACAACAACAAAAATCCAGAAAAATGCATTTCAAAAAAGTTATAAATTGATTTGCATTTTAATGAATGAAATAAGTATTTGACCCCTTCACAAAACATGACTTAGTACTTGGTGGTAAAACCCTTGTTGGCAATCACAGAGTTCTGATGTGTCTTGTAGTTGGCCACCAGGTTTGCACACATGTCAGGAGGGATTTTATCCCACTCCTCTTTGCAGATCCTCTCCAAGTCATTAAGGTTTCGAGGCTGACATTTGGCAGCTCAAACCTTCAGCTCCTTCCACAGATTTTCTATGGGATTAAGGTTTGGAGACTCGCTAGGCCACTCCAGGACCTTAGTGTGCTTCTTCTTGAGCCACTCCTTTGTTGCCTTGGCTATGTGTTTTAGATCATTGCTGTTGTGGCTCCGTCCGGTGGGTCCCTCTCATCAGAGGAGGAAGGCTCTGAACATGAAGGAGAGGAGATGGCCAGGCCTCCCTCTCCAGGCCCTTCCCCTCTGGTGACGCCTTTGGTGCCTTCCGACGGAGAGGAGTTTGGCCAGGAGCCCGGTGTTTCTGGGATTGGCCAGGAGCCCGGTGTTTCTGGGATTGGCCAGGAGCCCGGTGCTTCTGGGATTGGCCAGGAGCCAGGTGCTTCGGGGATCAGCCAGGAGCCAGGTGTATCGGACTCCGAAGAGGATACGTCTTGACTGGATCCACGCCAGCGTCGGAAGGACAAGCGTGTGCAGCAGCGGACACGCCGTGCCAGATAGTTCAGCTGAGTCACTGGACCACACCCCACTGGCTATATAAGCAAGGGGTGTGGCGTGTGAATTTTCGTGACGGACAATTTTTGCTGGATATTCTGTTGCAAGCACTCTGGCAAGTTATCTTGGATTATCTCTGTTTGCTGTGTATTATCAGTAAAGGCTTGGCAGGCAGCTACAAAGTTGCTGCCAAGAAATTCATTTGTCTTTGTCTGTGCCGAGCAGTTTTTCAGGCCTCGGCTGACTGGTTGGGGGGTGTGGGTCGGACGGGGGACAGAACAATTGCTGTGTTGGAATACCCATCCATGATCCATTTACACTGCCCTGGCTGAGGGAAGGAGGTTCACCCAAGATTTGATGGTATAGGCCCCATCCACCGTTCCTTTCATGCAGTGAAGTTGTCCTGTCCCCTTAGCAGAAAAACACCCCCAAAGCATAATGTTTCCACCTCCATGTTTGATGGTGGGGATGGTGTTCTTGGGGTCACAGGCAGCATTCCTCCTCCTCCTGACACGGCAAGTTGAGTTGATGCCAAAGAGCTTGATTTTGGTCTCATCTGACCACAACACTTTCACCCAGTTCTCCTCTGAATCATTCAGATGTTCTATAAAAGATCAACTTGTAATACAGCTGTTATCAAAAAGTCTGTTAAATAAGTCTCTGGTCTCTTGGAGTTTGCCATGTCTTGCCTGGAAGATTACAATTTTTTAATCACAATATAAAATTGCAAACTTCTTCAGCCAAGAAAGGGTTGTCCAATGAGACCATTAGGGCAAAGTTTCAAGCCCTACATTGATGGCCCTCTCACCAGAATGAGTTGGAGGAGATCATCAAACATGGCCAGGATGCTTGACCATCATTCAAATTAAATGAATACAGACAGTTCTCAACTTACAACCTTTCATTTAGTGGCTGTTTGAAGTTACAACAGCACTGAAAAAAGTGACTTATGACCATTTTTCACACATATGACTCTTGCAGCATCCCAGTGGTCACATGATCAAAATTCAGAAGCTTGGCAACTGACACATATTTATGATGGTTGCAGTGTCTTGGGGTCATGTGATCACTTTTTGCAACCTTCTGACAAGCAAAGTCAATGGGGAAGCCAGATTCACTTAACAGCCATGTTATCAACTTAATAACTTCAATGATTCATTTAATAACTATGGGAAGAAAGATCAACAAATGGGACAAAACTCATTTAACAACTGCCTTGCTTAGCAACAGAAATTTTAGGCTCAGTTGTGATCATAAGTCAAGGACAAGAGCAAAATGCATTGTTAAGTCTCAATTGAGAGTCAGGAAAAACGCAATTTGACTCACAATTATGCAAACTGTAACTTTCTTTTGCTTGTTATAAGAAACGGTGGAAAGTAAACGGCATGACTACATTCTTTTTAATATTTTTAAATTACAGTATAAGTTTATGTGCCTCCTTTTCTCCGAAGAGCATTTGTGTCCTCTCCCTCACCCTCCAAATAAGCTTTCATGCCTGAGTAGTAGTTTGAATCCTGTTTTTCAGTAGGATTGGGAAAGAGCCCTACCCTTTCCCTCAGCCATGACATTTTTATACCTCTTACTGTAATTATTACAGCACAGCTGATAATCTCACCCCTGTTATAACTATTATACCACACAGGTTTCTCAGTCACATATTTAAAATGCCCTGTAAATTCTGCTTCATTGACACATATTTAATTGACCTGACGATTAAACAGACTTTTAAACAAAAGTAACATTTTCAGAAAGTTATGAATTGTTTTTCTTTTGTACAAAAGCCCAATGTACATATTCACAATACCCTTGTGCTTTCTAATTCCATTAATGTAACACAGGAAAGGTAAAGCATTATCAAGTTCCATAGTATTCTAGTCCTCCTCCTCCTCCTCCTCCTCCTCCTCCTCCTCCTCCTCCTCCTCTCCCCTTCCTCCTCCTCCTCCTCCTCCTCCTCCTCGTCTTTTCCCCACTTCTTCTTGGCAGTTGGGTCCTTCAGTGTGCATCTTGATTAAAGCACAGTGAGAAGGTCATTGCCCAAATTTTATCTTCCACACAGTTTCCCACAGCATGTATTCCTCACAGGGAACATTTTCTCAGCTCAGGTTATTTCCAGAAATGTTCTCAAACCGAAAGAACAGTCCTTGCAGTAAAATATTTCATTCCCACTTTTTATCCTTTATCTCACAGTCCTCTCTTGACAGCACTTATGTTTCTTCGATTGACTGGGCCAAGAATAACAGCATTAACGATGTTGTCTCTTTGTGAGTGCATTATGGTTTCCCTCTTTTTCTTCTTCTTCTGACCTTTCAAATATGAGAATCTTTGTTTATAATATTTCTTCAAGAAGGCGGGGGGAGCAATGAACCCTTTCTGTTTACATTATGACAGATAATTTCAACCCTAATACTCAACTGCAGGCATGTCAGTCCTGAACTGTGTGCACGTATAATAGTTGTGAGAATTTTTCTACGCATTTCCCATTAGTGCTGCTGCTCATACTTGAGAATCCCAGGAAGACAGATGTGTACTTCAGTCTTCTCCATGTTTATTCAAAAGTAATTTCCACTAATTTCAATGAGTTGCACTCATTAAGTGTGAATAGGAATCATGTTGCATTAAACATCTTGGAGGCAAATACATAAACCTGTCTTCAAGAAGAGCAGAAGCTTCTTAAAGAAGTCTACCTCATTTCTTATTTTTAAAACTTCATGTCAGTTATCAGAGTCGATATGTTACCACTAAAGAGGATTTTGGACTTTAGGATTTTGTTTTTCTTGAGTGCATGATCCCATTGAGAGATTACTTAGGCCTTATGAGAAATACTTAAGTCCAATCCTTTTCCCATGTCACCAAACTAGATCTTTTTTCTGAAGATATATTTATTAGATTTCTATCCCACTTTTAATTCTCCACAACAATCCTTTGTGGTAGATTGGACTGAGAGGAAATGAGAGGCCCAAAGTTACCCAATAAGCATCCATAGCTGGGCATAGTTTTCCTGTTCCTAATTTAAGCATTTAACTACTATATCATACTATCCAACTCTCTACAAGATGTCTTCAGAAGAAAAACCTTTTAATTTCAACTCCTAAGCCAGTCGGGGCTTGGGTTAAAGAAGTCAACACCTCTACTGCTGCCTGCATAAAAGCTTTTCTGCTGAAAGCTTTTGCATCAAGCATGTGAATCTTTGAAAGAAATAATCTGAGTGGTTTGGAATAGGTATGTGTGTTTCTCTCTCTTTCTCTGTGTGTGATGTGTTTGTGTACCTTTCATGGGAGTTTTGGAAATCATTGTGACAATGTTCCCAGTCTTTGCTCTACTGCCCTATTTGTTTCATTAACTGCTAACACTTGAATCAGCTTAGTTTGATTAGTTTAGTATGAGCGATTGCAGTGAAATGTAGAGAGGCTGTCTTTTTCATGGTGGATTAGAGGATTTTTCTTTAAACAAACAACATTTGTATCCTTTTTGGTTTTCAAGCTTTAGGATTTTTATCTCAGGCCATTTGTTACTTAAACGCTTCCTGTTCTTGACTAGCTCTCTTTTTCTATTCATTTCCTCTCTTTCCCAAAGGAAAGGATATAAAACCAGTTTGAAAGTTTGATAAAAGCCCAAATCCTGAATTGTCATATTTTAATGCCTGCCAATACCTTTCCACGGCATTTTTCTACCGTGTTTTAACATTAATTATTTTTTCTGTCAACGTTTTTCAGGGCTCCTCTTACCTTAATTAACTAAAATAGAATCTTTCAGAAGCAGCACAGTTTTGTTTCAATTAGGGATGCTAATGAAGGCCAGAATTAATTGGAGTCTAACAAGATTCTGAAGTATGAGTAAAAGAGGTTCATTCCATTCTCCTGAAGGGGTGCTTGGAAGAGAAAGTTCAGAAAACTTCCTGCCTGGGTCCTCATGAAGCTTAGGACCAGATCCATATCACCACCACTATTCTCCAAACTTTTTGTGCCAGATTCTGCTTAGTAAGCCTGAAGATAAATGGCACTATCCAATCAAATGATATGTCTTAGCAGAAGCTGTTTCCAATCTGCTTTGGTTTACATCTAAATGTGTGGTGATCCAAGTACTCCAGCAGACTTGAATTCTTTCTAATCATCTCTAAGTAAATTCAGCTACCCATATTTCTAATACTGTAATATTGGGTGTCAGCGTGAAAGAACCAAGTGTAAAAAGAAAGAAATTGGGTGAGCTAGTGAGCAAGATGCAGTTCAGTGTTCCTGCTCCTCTTCCTCTTCCTCCTCCTCCTCCTCCCTCATTATTTTTTTCTGCTCTACAATCATATGAAAGTCTCCTAGTCTCTTTAGAGTATAAAGAAAGTTTTTCCTTCATGTTGAGCTCCCTTTAGTCAGATACTAAATCAGTGGTGGCGAACCTATGGCATGCGTGCCAGAGGCAGCACTCAGAGCTTTCTCTGTGGGCACTTCTCTGAACTGCTGGTGGTGGGTTGCAGAGCCCCAGAGTGCGCCGGTCGAGGGGCCGGCAGGCTGTGGCTGCTGACGAACACTGTCGGCCCCCATGCACTTGTTGGCCTCTGTGTGCGGGGGCCAATGGTGTCAGGCAGCAGCTACCCTGGCCCCTGCCTTGCCTTGCCCTGAGATAATGGCACCCCACCCTGCCTCACCTCACCCCACAGGACAAGCCTCCTACCCACCACATCACCTGCCAAAGACCCCCTGGATCTCCCCCAACCCTGCCTGGCCCCCAAAGTCATCCCTCCCCACGAGCAACATTGAGGTGACCATGCCCACCTTGGCTACACCCACCCAGTCTGCCACAACCACCACAGCCACACCCACCGAGTGGGCCACGCCCACCTGGCACCCGGCAATAAATAAGTGGGTTTTGGGTTGCAGTTTGGGCACTCGGTCTCTAAAAGTTTCGCTATCACTGTACTAAATCATCAAAAGAAGCTATGTCATGGGGAAAACCTAGCTTAAATTGAGAATTGAACAAATGTTGATCTGTTAGAAAGACCAGGGATAAAATTAAGTTTAGGAAATTAAAAAGACAGTGGAGAGAAGCCTTCAATGAACTATAAGGGAAATTGGCTGGGTTTCAGTTGTTCAGTTCAGCATACAATAACGTTTATTCTTATTTAATACGATGCATCACATGGAAAATATTTTGTTCTTCATTTCCCAAATATAAAGAGAGATGTACTGTAGATTCCTACAGAACCGTAGCACTAAGTGAGTAATTTGGGAGCAAACACCAAAAAGAATTCTGTCGGACCAATCAGGATAATAGTATGGATACTACCCAGAGGAAAAATAGGACATAAAAAGAATAAATCAACAAACAATTGTTTTTTCCATGAAAGACACAATGAAATAAGAAGAGTTATTTCTGTAAAGATATGTGTAGACTAGCATTGTTTGTTTTCAGTAATCAGAAAGTCTCTCCTAGAAACTGAATTCTATGGATTCCATCTATTTAATTCTGATCGTCGATGTTTGAAACCAGGACTTGCAGTGAGGAATCATTATAATCTAAACAAGTAAAACTTCTATGCTACTCCATGACTAGAGGATGGGTTTCCACTGAATTCTTGTCCTGTGTTTGAGATAAAATCTGTAATTGCTAAAAAAGAAATGTTGCAGTGCCAAACCTCCGTGGAGTATTCTTGTCTTTTTCTTCTGATGAGGATTGGTTATCTCTATTGATATGAAGAGACTCAGAGCCAGTTATCAAAGCCTCGCCAAATCTAAAGGGATCCTTTTTTTTTTTTAGTAATGCAACCATAATCAAGTGTATCCAGACTTAAGAGGGTATAGTGCCAAACATTCTCTGATTTATTGTCAATTTGGGGTTACAGGCAGAAATCTGGACTGGATAATTTAATCTTACATGACCTAATCTAATCAAGATATTGATATTATGATCCAACTATCTTTGTGAAACTCTTTGTGGCATTTATCTTCTGAAATCCAGTGGGATTTTTTTTTTCCTTTCCTTGTAAGCAGCATGCTGCATTTTGGTACAAAAATATCATATAACTGCTTAACATTAATATATAGAAATGGTTAATATTTTACTTTCTAAAGAAATGCTCTTGGAGAAGAACAAAAAGATGTAATGCTTGAAGATCTTTCATGTGGGTGCCACTCTCACTAAGTCTATTAGGTCACATGCTTGCTTTTTTAAACATTTGGTAAAGAAATAAATGTCATGGGAATGGACTCAGTCCATCTGGAAGTGGCAGATTCCTCCCTGTTCAGTCATTCCTGTATTATAAACCAGCTCACTTGCAGCTCACAGAAGTATTTTTATTTTCTTTTTCTGCATAAGCAATGGAAACTAATTCAGTGGAAAGTGGAATGGAAGTTTGTTTCAGATACCACTGCAAGGGAGGAGAAATGCCAGCTGCCTTATTTGCTTTTTTTTTTGTCAGGATACTTACACCATTTCCTCTCAGGGATGGGCTTGCTATTTATTATGCACACTTTCTTCCTTACTCATAAAGGAAAGGAAAGCAGTCACATTTCTTGGAAATCCTTTTCCCCGTTTTTTTTTTTTTTAAACCTGCAATATCTCTTGTATTGTAAAGAATTCTGGAAAAGTATATTGTTGTTATCATGGTCTGTCACTCAGTCAGCCAGATGTTCAGACTGGATTTGGCATTTTTATCTGCCTATCGAGTCCTTCCCAAGGTTTTCCAATTGTTTTGCAATTGCACCCAAGGCTCCTAATACTATTGATTTGCTTTCTTTTGCCACAGTCATTCTATTTCTATTTGCAGGTCTTTGTTATTTCTTATTTTCTCCAGTTCCTTCTCTTCTCTTCTCTTCTCTTCTCTTCTCTTCTCTTCTCTTCTCTCCAGGTACTAGCCCTCAACTATCCAGACTTTTTTTTCTTTTTTCTTTTGTCTTTCTTATTGACAGTTGTTAAGTCTGGGGTGTTCCGTGGCAGGTGCTTGTCTGTTTGAATTCTTAAAGCCCCAGAACACTTTAGTTTCTTTGATTTCAATAACTTTTTCTATTTTATGCTCCCACAAGTTCTTGCTTGCAGACAAATGATATTTCTTGCAGATCTTCCAATGCATCGTTGTTGCTACTTTGTAATGCTGTTGCTTGTAGTCAATCTGTGTGATCTTCTTGCAGCAACTAACCAGGTGGTCCACTGTTTCTTCGGCTTCTTCAGCATAGGTGACACTTGTTGTCTGTTGCTGTCTTCTCAATTCTGGCTCTATATGTTATTTGTTCTTAAGGCTTGGCCTTGTGCAGCCAGAATTAGCCCCTCTATTGTTATTTCTGCCCTTTTTAGACACACTGAAGTCCCTGGGAAGTGGTTTGGACTGAGAGAGAGAGAGCGGGTGGACTCCAAATCCTCTGGAGATTTCTGTGACTATGGGTGACTTGGAATCTGGGCGTCTCCTAATTTGATCTCTAACCACTCCATCTCACTGCTTTTAATTCCATGAATGATTCTAATAGATTAATGTAAAATGCTAATAGATTCTATTGGTCTTTCTAATGCCCATATACTAATTGAAAGAATATAATAGGAGACTCCTAAAAAAATCTATATTATACAGAGGTTCCTCTAGCACTGGCCAAAATATCAAACCATTTTAGCCACAAAATGTGCTTCAGTGGTTCAGTTCAGACTATACATCGAGTAAGTAATAAGGAAGTTTAACTATGGTTTGGTAATCTATTAACATTTCAAATGCTGTACCTTTGAGACAGCATGGACCATGGAACTAATTATTGAAGGAGTGAAAAGCTGTACTCTTTTAACCATGCCTTGTCAGCTAAAACCTGAACCATGGTTAAGTTCCAGTGATCCTAAACTATGCTAGTATCTTCTGTGGTTTGGCATTATGCTTGAACTAAACTAGTATATGCTTTTATGATGTTTTGTTTGGACTAAAATCATTGAAATCCCCAACAACTAATTTCATAAAGCAGCGTAAGGCCATAATGTGCTCTGCAGATTTTTTTTTTTTTTAGATTTCTGTGCCCAGAAATTCTGAATCAGCAGGTCAGAGAAAAGGCAAGGGATTTGCAAGCATCAGGAGCCTATCCGTGTTATCAAGAATGCAAACTTTAATGCCCGCTTATACAATAGTCTTTTCCTTCTTATTTTCGACTGTTTAATTCCATTTCTTGATCTCTTTATTTTGCCGGAAAGTATTGAGTTATGATATTATGCAGAGAGCTGTCCCTGCAGGCGTAGCATATTACTATCTCACTCTGTAAAAGTTTAATATTTGCTTAGGGAGAATAGGAGAAAAAAGGAAAGGAAACAACATTTTTACCTTTCTTCCCTAATGTGCTATAAGTAACATGAATACAATATTAAGTTCCAAACACCTGTCCTTCTGCTTCTAGCAGACTTATGAAAAGAAAACTGCTTTCCCAATTATTTATTTGAAAAAAAAAGATTTTTGTGCTTTATATTTCTTACAGTACTCAAATATTATTACTCATCTATGTCAGGATTAATAAGGAACGGTTGCTGGAATTGGGTATGTCTAGTTTAACGAAGAGAAGGACGAGGGGGAACATGATAGCAGTGTTCCAATATCTTAGGGGCTGCCACAAAGAAGAGGGAGTCAAGCTATTTTCCAAAGCCCCTGAAGGCAGGACAAGAAGCAACGGATGGAAACTAATCAAGGAGAGAAGCAACCTAGAACTAAGGAGAAACTTCCTGACAGTTAGAACAATTAACCAGTGGAACAACCTGCCTCCAGAAGCGGTGAATGCTCCAACACTTGACGTTTTTAAGAAGAAACTGGACAACCATTTGTCTGAAATGGTATAGGGTTTCCTGCCTGAGCAGGGGGTTGGACTAGATGACCTTCAAGGTCTCTTCCAACATCATTATTATTATTATTATTATTATTATTATTATTATTATTATTATTATTATTATTATTATTATTACTATTATACAGTATGTTTACAAGAAAAGGGATGTACCAGAGAAGGAAAAATACAAGTTGTCCTTGACTTACAACCACTCCTTTAGTGACCATTCAAAGTTACAATGGCGTTGAAAAAAATGATGTATGACTGTTTTTCCACACGTAGGACTGTTTCAGCGTCCTCACAGTCATGTGATCAACAGTTGAACCCTTGGTAACTGGCCTGTATTTATGATGGTTGCAGTATCCCGGGATCATTTTGCAAACTTCTGACAAGCAGAGTCAATGGGAAAGCCAGATTCACTTAACGACCGTGTCACTAAATAAACAACTGCAGCGATTCACTTAACTGTGGCAAGAAAGGTTGTAAAATGGGTCAAAAGTCACTTAACTGTCTTGCTCAGCAATGGAAATTTTGGGCTCCGTTGTGGTCATAAGTTAAGGACTACCTGTATTTGCAGCTCCTATGATTATAAATTGAACTTCATGACCCATCCTAGGAGACTCAGTTCTCCAATGTTGTGCTGCTATATTTTGTATATCTCTAAAAAACAAATATAGAAAACAGCATACATTTCTTTGGGAATAAGGAGGAAGGGGGACAATTATATTATAGACTGGGATGAAATGTACATTAAGTGAACCTTTCATGTTGAAAGATATATGCAATTCTTTTTTTCTGTTGCAGATTATCACAGCCACAGTCCCACTTGCTCAATGAAAGGTTCGTGTGTTGTGTACATCATCTTGTGATATGTGCAGGTCCTAATATGAAGAATGACCCATAAGCAGAACAGAGATTCAAAAAGGGTTTGTGTGGCCACTCAATCACATAATATTTTCACAGTTGTTTTGTCTTTGGTCTCTAATATGTGGACGTAGAGATTTAACCCTGCTAGCAACACCCCCTTTGGGATCCAATAACAGATATTGTTATCTCAAACTTTTCATCTATCACGAATGCAACCAACCACCTCCATTCTATATATGGATCAAAGGAATAGGATCCCATCAGATTACAAAACCATTATTTTTACTTGTATTGTGAGTCCCTAAAACAGAGGCCCTTAAAGAGTAACAATCTGTTTCTAGAATATGAAAAATGCATAGTCATCTTCATATTACAGGAGAGAGTAATTTGATGTATTGAGAGAAGAACCTCTAGTGCAGAAACTTAATGGTAGCATTATACAAAATATTTGAAAGGGATGCTTTCAAAGGGCATTACACAAGCAAAAGACCTCTCCTATAAGCATTAAAGCAGCCTTGTCCTTTGAAAGCCTTTTGCGGTTGCCTCAAGAGCTACAGTATTCTTGGCTGGTTACTTTTGTGTTGTATTTACAACAGTCTCATTTTGCATTTAGTCCCATGAAAGTATTTTGTCAGCATCAACATAGAGGGGCCTGTTAAAGCCTTTGAAACAGCACTGCTGAAGTTTCCAGAGGTAGATTGCAGCTGCTTTAATATTCTAAGAAGAGGAATTTCACTTCTGCCAATGCACTTAGCAAAGCACCCTTTGGAAATATCTTATGCTGATACGCTATGTATAATGCTTATTATGTATAATCTTTAGGATTTAATATATAATCTTTACAACTGATCATACTGAAAGAATGTATATGATTTCCCTGATGACTTAATGTTATTAGATATGTTACTAAAATAAAATATTTTAGAGATTGGCCCCTTTCTCTTCAGTCATTTCCAAAGAGATCTTTTATTTATTGCATTATTTCAGAGTAGTTGGAGAGACTGACTGGCTTGTTTGGTGAGATGACTAAATTGTCATTTTTAATTAGCTTTATGCTGTTTTTTGTAAAAACTAATTACTGTACTTTTTTATCAAGATTACTTGATTGCCAATGACAAGAATACCATGGTTACATATCTTTTGAATTCCCCAACTACACAGTTCGTGATTTTGAGTTCCCCCTAGTATTTTTTTTGTAGTAAATCCTGTAAAATAAGGAATAGATAAGAAAAATACATATTGACAAATTCTATTTAGAAAATGACATCAATTTCAACATGACATCATGTACTCTAAATACTTTTTGGATATCAAAAATATTCAGATGCAGCTATTAGATATTACAATAAACAAAGTTGTTTATTTTTGTTGTACACATACACACATACACACAAACACATATATATGTATGCATGTATGTATACATGCATGCATATATACATACATATATGAAATACAAGAGATAAAAAGGAACTGCCACTTAATGTCATTTGTGTTTTGGGGGGGGATGTTTTTCATTTTTAATATACATAAAACAGTTTTAATCGCAGATTAGTTGCAGTTAATGTTTCAATTTTATGGACATTTACACATGCTCAAAAAAGTTAAATAGGGTCAAAAATGCTTAGTAGGAGACCATCAAGAAAAAAACAGGATCAATCTGGAAAATAAAAGTAATAACTTAAAATTCCAAAGAACACCTCTCAAAGATGTGATTACTCTTATTCTGTATACTGTTCTGTTTCTTAATGGATAAAACCACCACCACCACCACCACCACCACTACCACCACCATCACCACCACCACCACCATCATCATCATCATCATCATCATCATCATCATCATCATCATCATCATCATCACAACAGTAACAACAATCACTATCCTAGAAAATGGTAACATTAATTCTCTTCCTTATTGGAAATCTGCCCCTATTTACCTGCGTGCAATATGTTTGATGCACATTAAAAAGATTCAGAGATTCAATAAATTCTTGTATTCTATCACAGGAGGTCTTTGGGATAACCACAACCTGGATGACTAAGAATCTCCATAGACATCTATCACTGAGATCTTCATATATCAGGTGGTGGAAGAAAGAACAAGGAGAGTCTACTATCCTCGACCTAATTTTCACCAAGAGGGAGGAACCGAGTGATAAGGTGAAGGCAATGGCATTCTGAAAAAATGCCTTCAAATCCCAAAGGAGAAAAGTATCTAAGCAGCATGGGAAATTCTACAAATGAGATAATGAAGGATCACATGAAATAATTGTTTCTTACTATTCTGCCCTGCTCAGATCCCAATTGGAGCATTGTGTCTGGTTTTGGAAAGGCAGCATAAATCAAGAAGTGACAGACTAGAAGAAATTCAGATGAAGAAAAGAAATGTAAAAGGTCTGGAAAATAAGAATGGCTAAATGATCTGCATATGTTTAGCCTACAGAAAAGATGACTATAATAGCTGACTTAATAAATTTCTGAAATACTGTCAAAAAAAGAGAGGAATGGGCATATTCTTTATTTCTCCAAAGGGTAGGAACAG
Organism: Protobothrops mucrosquamatus; assembly: GCF_001527695.2. Taxonomy (NCBI): domain Eukaryota; kingdom Metazoa; phylum Chordata; class Lepidosauria; order Squamata; family Viperidae; genus Protobothrops; species Protobothrops mucrosquamatus. The sequence continues at coordinate 375,185 of NW_015387760.1, read as the reverse complement.
AACTAATGGGTTAAAAGGAAGAAGGTTCAGATTAGACATCAGGAAGACCCTCCTGTTTGTATGACTTGTCAGTCAGTGGAATTGCCTACCACATGAAGTGGCGAGTTCCTCTTTTCAGACAAGCTGAACAAATTCTGCACTGAGCAATGGGATTGATTAGAAAACTTTTAAGATCTCTTTCAAATTTATCATTCAGTTATTCTCTAGGATGGACAGCTACCATATGCTCTACATGGGATTGCCTTTGATGACTAGCCAGAACCTGCTATTGGTAAGAAAGCAGATGGAAACTCATAATATACTGGTGTTAATGGGCACTGACCTGGTTAACCATAGGCTTTTGAGTACAATTCAAAGTGCTGGTTATTACTTACAAAGTGCCCTATGATTTGGCAGTAGGTACCTTCAGGACCATCTTTTTGAATAGAACTAATCTACTCTGAATCTACTACCAATCCAGTGTATGTATCTCAAATTAAGATGTTTAGTGTGCCCTCATGAAATTTTGAAGTAGGATGGGGAACAGGGACATTTTTTTCCTCAATGCTCAATTGCTATGGGTCAGTCTCCCCCAGAGGTTTGGGTGCCCCCCTCCCTATTGGTTTTCAGAAAAGTAGTGACAACAAAACTGTTTTATATAGCTTTTCATTTTTAAGTTCTGGTTGTGTTCTGGACACCTGGGATGGTTACTTATTGTATTCTTATTTTATTTTACGATATAGGTTTAAGAGATTTTTGGGGGGGTTATGTGAACAGTACCTGGAGTCCCAGATAAATATATAAAGAAATACAAAGAACAAAATTCATAAAATGTAAAGCAGGGTTCTTCAAACCTTGTGGACTTCAACTCCCAGTCCTTGTGGACTTCAACTCCCAGAACTCCTCAGCCAGGCACACTGGCTGAGGAATTCTGGGAGTTGAAGTCCAACAAGTTATAAAAGGGCCAGGTTTGAAGACCCCTGATATAAAGTCTTTAACTTGAGTTTCATTCATAGTGACTTTAGAACCCATCAATATAAAGGTGGTTTCCCACTGCCTTTTTCCAGGATTTATTTGTTTTTATTTACCTTTGTGGCCTACATGCCATGGTGGTCTCCTGTGCTTAGCTTCCATGCTGCAGCAAGGCCAGAAATAGGCCACCAGCATCTAAGATAAAACATTTTATTAGTTATTTAAAAGGGAATGTGAACAAGTAAGCCCAATCTGCTTATTCAGAAAAGTTAATGTGTTTTCATTTCTGTTAACAATGTGATTGATATGGGACATAAAACAGAAAATAGCTATAGTAAACATGAATGGTAATCTTTACATCCATAACTAAGTAATCCTCCAACATGAATCTATTTCATTTGTTTTGTTTTTTGTTAAAAATGCTTATGAGCAGACACATTCAATATGTTCATCACTGACTGTTCATCACCATAAAACCAGGTTTAGGGAAACGCTCTTAGCTCTGTTCACTCCCATAATAAATAACAGAAAAATCAGTCTGGTTTTTATGAATTAGCATTTGAATATGAGTCCTGCAGTTTCCTATGAAGTTGCAATGGAGACACGGCTATTTTATATTTTTAGCAAAATGTATTCAATTGTACAGGTATATTCTGATGAAATTGTTGTCCAAAGCCTCCATATTATTCTTTTTTATGACCAAAGATTGATTATATATAGCAGCAGCTTGAAAATGCATAAGGAATATATGACAAAGAGAAACTTTTACTAACTTTTTCCATTAGGTTTGGGAGGATCAAACTTTTTGAGATTTAAAACCATAATATTGGTCCTGTTGGGAACTTCTGTATTCTACCAGAGAGATGGTGATGGAAAAATAAATTGTGATTGCATTTTGACATGTTTAATGCATACAGTTTAAACACAGGAAATCTTCACTACACCCTGTTCTGTAAGCAACACATAAATACATGTCAGAAGTATGCTAAGCTTGAATTCTCTCAGGAGTTCATCCTGAAAGAGGAAAATTCAAAATGATTTACTGTCTGCATCTGCAATCTTCACAGCTTTGCTGGTTTCTGCTATTTGCAGAGGCAGGGAGAAAAGTCTGGGGCATCAACAGCCTTTTAACAATCTCACAGCAGAAATGTCTGGCATGTTAATAAGATAATATTGGAAGGAAGGAAGGAAGGAAGGAAGGAAGGAAGGAAGGAAGGAAGGAAGGAAGGAAGGAAGGGAGGGAGAGGGAGACATCAATATCATATTCCTTTGCTTCATTCAGTTTTCTTCTACAGAAAGACTGCAAATTTTACACAGCTCAGTTCTACTTATTAAATTCCACTCTACCTTATTCTCCACAAGCTGTGAGATTGTAAGATATTAAGGAAACAAATGAAGAGTTTTATAACTGATGATCCTCTAGAACCTTGTTTTCAAAGGTGTGTATATTAAGTAAGTATGTAACATGTTAGAAATGGTCCTATTATAGCCTTCCCTGTTCAGTTGTCTACCAAATGTGTCGTGCCTCTAAGCTCCAGAATGTGCAGCTAATTTGAAGAGCAGCCAAAGTCTGCTGCCTATTGGTTTGATCCCTCTTTCTGGTCCAGTCCTCAGAGTTGAGCCAGCTGTAGGACCAAGCAACCAATATCTGTTGATCATCTTCATTGTTCTTGCTTAGAAAGAGCAATAGATATTCCATTTTAGAAAGGAGGAAGAACAGGATCTCCGACTTTAGCAATGGAATTCTAGCTCAACCAGTGATTTTTGTGGCGGTCAAAGGAGCTATTTCTGAATAACTTGTGACTGTGAGAAAATTCCAGAAACCATAATATCCCACCTAAGAAATCACTGTGGGTCATTTCATCGTATCTTTTCATTAAATTACCTAGCATCGTGTTGTGAGGGAAAGTCTGAATAGAAATTAAGTCTTGAGCAATTCCACTATCTTCCCCCAACACACACACACACACACACACACACACACTGCACGTACAAATAAATTATTCTGCATTAGTTCATGATAACATATGCCCATGCAGAACTCAAAATTAGAGGAAATATGAAGTGTTCTATTAATTGCATGAATGTTGATTGTTAAAATGGTGGACTAATTGGTGATATCTGTGTGTAGTAGGCTTCCTCAATATGTGTTAGATTACATTAACTAACTTTATGTCCTGGATATCAGACATTAAGCATTTTGTAAGAGTAATTGTTAAGTTCTGTATAATTGGATGATATATATTATCAGTAAAATCCAAAAGTAACAAGAGTTATACGGAATATGCAATAAGAATTATTTGAGTAATAGATAGGTGTTGAAGAATGTAAGTGTTGTTTTCATGCAAAATCCTTTCCTTTTCAGTATTGTGAAACCACATACTGGGGGGAGCAAATATTTTTTTAGAAGGGAAGTGTTATTGTAAACATCAGTTCCCTGCAATTTCTATTCTCTAGTTTGAGAGAAGTTATAGATTAATACATCTTTTTTTAAAAAAAAAAGTAGGTGGTAATTGGTATGCACTTATTTGTAAGCAGAGCATTAGACATATTTTTTCCCCAAACAAAAGCAGGTTGGGCTGAAAAAAAGAGCAGTTGGCCCAGAGTCACTCAGTAAGTTTCCATGACTGAGTCTCCCTTCTCCTACTCCAACTTCCTAACTATTAAATTACACCGACTCTTTCCAAATTCTTCTAGCCCTCTTCACACCTCTAAAAGTCACACGTGATTTTGTTCTATTCATTCTTATTTAGTAAAAGCAAGGATATGTTACACTTATTTCCTCTTTGCCATGTAGATTTACAATATTAATAATAATATGACAAATTTTAAGTTCTCTCCCTTGCTGGTTGACCGGGCAATGTTCAAATGAAATGTAAATCTCTAGCAGAGGGTTTTTTTTCCCCTCCACATAGGAGCTGGAGGTTTATTATCTCTGGATTCACATAAGGATATTGATGAAGATTATGATTGTTATGCTATTTTCTTCACAAAGCAGGCCATAATAGTTGATAGGAAGAATAAATCAATTAAATCCAAATTATAAATCCAACAATTTAAAAACAAAATCTAAAAGAGTGTAGTGCTGGTGTAGTTCTCACCTTAAAAATCTCAAGGTAAGCAAATGTATTCTTCATTGTTTTCTGGAAGAAGACACCATGGAACTGACTTAGCATTTATTTGGAAAGAATGGTATAACCAGATCACTGCCAGTATGGTGGTCCCGTTTCTATCCACTACATTCAAATCATTAGCAAAGCCTTTCCTCAGCTGATTTTAGAGGATAGGTTGGATTGGATCGAAAAAGCCAATATTTTAAATACTTGTGTCCTAAACTATTTAGGCCTTTATAGATTAATCTCAACACTTTAAATCAGGCCTGGTACCTGGCACCCAACTGTACAGGGCTGTACAATGTTATTTAGCTCACTATATAATAATCAGGTAACTGTGTTCTATATCAGTTGCAGCATCTGAAGCATATTCAATAGTAGCTCCAAGTGGACTCATGGCAACAATTCAATGGTGAAGTTATTAGTGTATGAATTACTGATGGATCCTACACTAGATGATCATAGTTGGTGCACCTGGTGAGCCATCCTCCAAGTCTCCTGATGACTATCTTCATTTGCTTCAACTGAAGATACTGAATAGGAGAAAAAAGAATTACACCATGTAGAAACCCACAATCCAACACCATGGGGGTCAAACAGATTTTTTTTCTTCACTGCTACTTTGCTGACAGTTCTAAAGAAGGAATGACATAATTATAATTTTGTACTTTCAATTCCCAGGTCATTGAGGTGCTCCAGCATTAACTCAGTGGTACCAACAATCACTGGGAGATCCAGGAAATCCAATTCAATAACACTCCCCATGTGTCTCGCTTCTGGTGGAAATCACCTATCAGGCCAGTAAAGGCTGTTTTGTGTTATAGCCAGTCCTGATGTCCAACAGAAATGGATCTAGATAATTGGCTTCTTCCAACCAAATGTGTTTTTAAAAGGTCAACACTTTTTCTAGCATCTTTCTAAGAAAATGATGGTACTTATCAAAGCCTTCAGAAGTCAGGGAGGGCATCATCTTTGTACCTGGAAAATTCCTCATAATATAAGGATTCATTGGATTTCTGTGGGCTGCTCACCTTAATTTGTTACTTGTTAAAGTAGGTGAGGCCAGAAATTTAAATCTTGACAAGAAATCAAGAATCTTCTTAATTATTTTATCTGCCTAAATAATTTGAGCACTGTGTGCTCAGTGATATGAAGAGTGCCTATAAAACCACCTATATTTTGTTATGGTGGCCATGAGACTAGACCTAGACCTCACTCTTTTTCTTCTTAGATCCCTCATGAAGCAAACTTCCTGTTTCATGAGAACCATTAAAAGTTAACTCCAAGGTACAAAATGGGTGAACTGGATATCTAGGAAAAGTAACGTAGGAGTAAAAGAATAAAATCTTTTACTTTTTAAATTTTTTTTAGGGCCACTAGAATCAAGAATTCAGTATATGAGGTCTTGGGTTTCTTGTTTTTAAATCTATCCAATCACATCCAGTGGTGGGATTCAGCCAGTTTGCACCAGTTCGGCAGAACCGGTAGCTAATTTTTTGTTGCCGAGGCCCAGAATGGACTTCCGGAAGCGGCATCCACACAGAAAACTGGTTGTTCACATATTTGAATCCCACCACTGATCACTTCCCAACTCCAATGTAAGCTCCAAGCTGTTTTGGAGTGCTTATTTTAAAAGGTACTGAAAGAAAAGGATGGGTCAGCAAAGGGAATTGAAAAAAGGTGATAATATTAAGGATATTTTTTTCTTATTGGCTTTTCCAATTCCATTTGCTGCTCTGGAAGCAACCTTGCCTTTCTTAAAAGTAGCTAAGTGTTGCATACATCCGTGTAACATGCCTTGTTTACCTTGAAACAACTAGTGTGTCTTTTCATAAGGCTCAAAACAGCCAAGCTACTTGGCTAAACCAATTACATTGAGGTAGCTGGACTATGTTAGAAAATACCACCAAATCTCACCAGTTGTTCTGAAAGCTAAAGAGATAAAACAGGAAAGGAAGTCACTTCTGCCCCTTTTACTAGCATTCCAAAATATTCTTTCCAAAGGAAACAGTGCATAAACTATACTTGAGTTTTAATTAAAAGGAAAACTGATAAATTGCTAAGATTCTGGTGTTCTCAAGATGGCTATCTGTTATAAAAAAACCTCATTTTTGTGTCTAATGTGCTATCTCTAGCATATGAAATGGTTTCTGGATTAATTTTTATCATAAATGGAAATTATGCCATAAAATACTTGTATATCATTAAACAGCTTCTACCTCCCCCACCCCCACCCCAGGCATGTCTCAAATTCTTCCCAAGCCAATGCAATTTGATTAGCAAATACTGTTGCATTGTACACTTCGTGAACATTTAGGAACTCTGGTGCACAATATGGATAACTTAACAAAAATTAACCAGAAGGAAATTAGTTGTGAATGTTTTAAGAAACAAAGGTTAATTGAAAATAATTACCAGCCCTTGAAAGTTTAACTGTGGAATTAAATAACAAGAATATGAGTGGTCACGAGATACCTGAAGGAACGAGATACTAAAATAACTTGAGTTCACATTATTTACAAAAAGATTAGCTCTTCTGACTTGCTGGCAAACCTGTATAGATAAGCCATTGATGACACCAAAGACCTTGTTAACCTAGTAAACAATTAGTCATGGGAGAATCTGAGCTAAAAGGAATACTTTTTCAATGATGTAAAAGTAAATTAGAGAACAGTAAAAGTTATTACTCTGGAGATTGTTGGACCACGGGGAATAATAAAAATCAGGTTACTCTAATTTCCTTTGAAATACATGCAGGTCATTATTGCCATTATTAGCCAAGCATCCAACGTGTATGTCTGAACTACAACTTCAGGGAAGAATGGATTGTCAGCTAGGTGTTCTCTTGAGGAAAACAATATATATGTAAAGTGCCTTTATTGTACAAATGGATATATGTATGTATGTATGTATGTATGTATGTATGTATGTATGTATGTATGTATGTATGGCACTTGTTCAGAGAAATATCAGTATAATATCTGCAAAATGTCTGTATAAGATTAGATAAATTCAAAGAAAATTGGGGGGAAAATGCTGAAGGGGTTATAAAGGAGGAACTATCATCTCATTGATAGATGCCTAATAAAGATTCTGAGACTCCTAATAAACCTATGTTAAGATCACTAATAACAATATTGAAACAATCTGACATTGATCTGTATTCTTATTTTATTAAAACATGTATTTGTTTGTTTTATTTCTCAAACGTTCACATCGTCCCTCTCACCTAAGTGTTTCTGAGTAGTTTTTCAAACAACATCATAAAATAATATCAACATGTGATTAAAGCATGTTTAAGGAAGCTAAAATGGACAAGTTAAAAAAAATAATAAACAAAGTTTAAAAGTTAACAAGACTAAGCATAAGCAGAATTGTTATCAAAAGCATAACCACTGCTGTTTCCATCTCATATCTGGGACTGAAATCTGACTGGAAAGGGTCCAGATAATCCATCTCAGCTGATCTTCTTGAAGAAATTAATTAGGATTGGATCAGGGTGGTAGTTGAATGGGAGATGACTGGGAAACACTGAATGCTTAAGTCAGGGAATTCTTCACTTTTTATTTGTCCTAAG
>NW_015387760.1:338251-366812 GCF_001527695.2 Protobothrops mucrosquamatus | reverse complement strand
AGATAGATAGATAGATAGATAGATAGATAGATAGATAGATAGATAGATAGATAGATAGATAGATTAACATAAAGAAGAAAAACTAAAACCAAAGAGATGAATGGCATGGGAGTGAGATCTTCTTATCCTGTCAACCATCTCCAGTGAAGAATACTTTCATTGGAGCCCCAAGCCACCTGGCAAAACCAGATTTGAAGGCCCTTCCTGAAGCCAGAAGGATAGGAGCCAATCTCATCTCTGGTAGTAAAATGTTCCACAGGTTGAGGGCCACAGTGAAAAAGCATATTCTTCTTCTTCTTCTTCACCAGCTGAAATTCCTTAACAGATGGGGTCTGCAGCAGGCCCCTTCCTCTGGAATAAGTCAGATGGGCTAATCCCATTGGGCAGGGTGGCTCCTCAGATACCATGGGCCCATGCCATAAAAGGGTTTAAAGGTAATGACCAACACTTTGAATTGGACCCAAAAGCAAGCTGGTGACCAATGCAGTTTGTGCAAAAGTGGCATTAAATGCACCAACCTAGGGGTCTGTCTGTGCCCCTGCATTCTCTACCAGATGATTTCAGGTAATTAAGACTGATGAATTCCAGTGACACAAAGATCTGAAATATCTTTTCTTTTTAAGTCCACTGACCTCCTCCTGAAGATAAAACTTACTTCAAATTGAGCTAGACTCCTGAGGATTTCATAGTCACATCCATATATTTTCTTGGTAACAATGTAGTAGTAGTTTGCCATTGCCTTATTCCAGTATGGATAGATGGATGGGCGAATAGACAGACAGACAGGTAGACAGACATCCCTAGTCTAGCCTACACCTCAGGGATATCCCAATAGTCTTTGTTCCATCCAAATATTAACCAGGTGCAATCCTTCTCATCTTAGTTTGGACTAGGTGCTTTATCTGATTGGCCATCCCATTCCTAGCCTCCTAATAGTTTCTGATAATTTGAGCTTCAGTGTTTATATTGCTACTTGATCTTGGTGTATACTGTTAAGGGTGTGTGTGTGTGTGTGTGTGTGTGNGAGAGAGAGAGAGAGAGAGAGAGAGAGAGAGAGAGAGAGAGAGAGAGAGAGAGGTATGTGAAAATGCAAGTTTTGTTTCTCTGTCTTCCTGAAGTCTTAGGGTTTTTCTCTTACTTAAAGCTTTGTAGCTGAGGCAGCAGGATCTGAGGCTCATCTGAAGTTAGTGTTTTCTTATGTATGGTAGTAATAAAGAAGCCTGTTCTGAAATTGCTATGGTCTCTTGGGTGTTTCCTGGAAAGCATTATGTAGGGGTGAACTGAAAACACAGCAAGGATTTTCCTTCCCTCCTTGCAAACCTTTTGTATTAACAAATGGAGGCTACACCAATAAAGTGAAGCTTGAGCTGGTATTATTTTGTGGGCTTTCTATTCAATACAATTCTCCGTTTGATAGCCATTTTTGAACTACATCCCAAAACCCAAAGACCAATTCCAACTTTTTTTGTTTTAGCAAAAACCCCAACTCTAAATTCTCTTTTTTTAACCACTGTTTACATAAAGATAAAACAACTAGGTTCCATTCTGCTTATTATTATTGTGTAATAAAATACTTGTTTTAAGGACCTTCTTTTCTGAAGCAGGTTTTCTCCACAAGGAAGTAACATCAGAGCCATCAGAGATCTCCTCTGCTAAACAGCATTTCCATCTTGCTAGGATTCAGTTTTAGTCTATTTTATCCCATCTGATCCTTAACAATTTCCAGATACTGGATCAAATCTTCACTAGTATCTCCTGAGTGATCAGAGATGGCACATGCAGTATCATCAATATAATCCAGCAAATTTGCCCTGAAGTGATGAATGAATCACCCACAGTTACATCATATAGATGTTCAATAGTACTGGAAAGAAGACAACATCCTGTGGGATCCCAGATGGAAGTAGGCACAGTTTTCAGATAATCTTCAAACCTTTCCAAAGCTTCTTTCAAGATTTTCAGCATCAACCATACAACAAGGACTTGACCAGTCCTTGCCAATCATACCTTTTCCAGCCCTGAAGGAGCCATCAAGGGCATGCATTTAACATACATATGACAGTGGCTATGCTAGGATGTACAGTATCCCACTCTATCGATTACATTGGAATCTAAATAGGATGTTGTCCTAGTTATGGATTTGCACCTTGCCCATAAATAATCTAAACAACTTTACTGGCAAAATGCTTGCAGTGGCCTGCTGGAAAATAATTTCATGTGTAGCAGACTCTATTTTAATTAAAAAAACAACAACATAATTTTCCCAAGTACATGCATGAGTGACAGCATATGATCCAGGATCCAGAGCAGAGATGAAGATAGATGATAGATAGATAGATAGATAGATAGATAGATAGATAGATAGATAGATAGATAGATAGATAGATAGATAGATAGATAGATAGATAGATAGATAGATACATAGATAGATAGATAGACAGACAGACAGACAGACAGACAGACAGACAGACAGACAGACATAAACAGACAGGAGAGAGAGAAACAGAGAGAGAGAGAGAGAGAGAGAGAGAGAGAGAGAGAGAGAGAGGGAGGGAGGGAGGGAGGGAGAGAGGAGGGCAGACAGACAGGCAGGCAGACACACATACACATACACACTTCTTTTTAATGTGCAAACTTGATGAAGAATGTCTGCATTCATAGAGTAGCACCATTAAGCATACAAACTACGTCACCAATTTTGGCAGATCTGTAAGCAATTTTAAATAGAAAACATGTAATCAATTATCACCTTATAGAAGAATGAAATGTGTCTGAATTAGGGCTACCAGACCAAGGCCACAAAAATTCATCTGGAAGCAATAAATGACAGTTTTCTGTGTCCTTTTGCTACCTTCTAGTAGTCATCTAGATTTCGGCTGCCCAAAACTGGTTGCTTCAATCAAGTGATGTCCACATACATTTTCTAGGTTCAGTACTAAGAGGTTGGTTTATGTACATGCGTTCCCGGCAGAAGTTTCCATTTGATCAAGCTTCTACCTTTTTATAACTATGTAGAAGTGTCCTGTGCAAACCTCTGAGGGATAGCAAAATAGGCAACTTAAATGCAAATTCTTATTATGTTCTCAGTTTAATTTTCAAGTGTGCAGATTGAATGAACATTTCAAGTTATCGTAGTCTTTCACTAAGTCCATTCTTGGGTGAATAGGCCTGCCTGTACTATAGGTAAATATGGTGAATCTAAAAAAGACAGATTACATAAATCAGCCTTTCTTTTACCCTCAGGTGCATTAGACTTACAACTGTCTCAATGACCACATTAGCTGAGAAATTATGACAACCTTTCTGGAGGTCCCCAGGTTCTGGAATGCTTTCATAAATCATGGGTTAAGCCATATAAGAATGTCCATTTGCAAGGCACTGATTTTTGAGTTGAAATTTTAACTTTAATTTTACAGTTCCTTCAAACTATAAGTCCACCTAACAACATTAGGAGTTTTTGTATAGCTAGAGTGATATACAGCCTAGGACTTTTATGCTACTCCTAAACTAGAAACCTATGTGTCCAGTATGGAAATGCTCCTTTTCCCAGTGAAAAAAAAAAGATTTCATTATTTTCTCCTCTTGAAGAGCTGTAGCTTCCTTTGATTAATCTATAGCCCAATAAAAATGTAAATACTTATTTTGAAAAGACCATGCTGCTTAATCAAATGCTTTTCTCTACCTTCAACAATGGCAGATTTACTGAGATGACTTTAGAATTCTATTCTTCCTTCCATTTACTATCAATCCCAAGATTGCAAAAAGATGGCCTTTTCTTCTCATATGTGGTAATAAAAAGGTGAGTTAGTTCATTTCTAATAGCAAATAACATTTCAGTGTTTACATAGAAATTGTACAGACTGCTCTTTGAGTTAATATGCTATTGCGAGTCAGTTTGGTCTAGTGGCTAAGGAATTGGGCTAGACACAGGGAGACCATGAGTTCTAGTCCTGTTTTAGGCACAAAGTCAGCTGGATGACCTTGAGCCAGTCATTCTATCAGTCCTGGGAAGGAAGCAAGGAAATCAGTTCTGAAAAACTTTGTCAAAAAATTGCAGGGCCTAATTCAGACAGTCACCAATAGTCAAAATTTATTTGAGGTACCCCCCCCCCACACACAACATAAGGTGAAACTTTATGTACCCACAAGGTGAGACCTCAGCCTTATCCTTCCCTTCCCCTTGGTAGTCTGGAAGTCAAGTTATGGGAACTGGACTTCTTTCCTTGTGAGTTCGAAACATTTTGCTGTTTATCCAAGTAATTTTTTCAATCTGAGCAAGTTGGTTACCCCCTAACTAACTTGCTTGGGCTGAAGAAGCTACACGAATAAGCAGCGAAACGTTTCAAAATAGAAAAAAAAGTTAAGTTGCCATGACTCATCTTCCAGATCACTCTACCTGGATGCCTGAGAATCTTTATCGACATACTGTACTCCCCTTTGGCATATGCTGATTTGGCACAGTTGTGTCTTTACTTGTCTCAGGACTAGACTAGGCTAGAATAATGAATAGAGATATCTGGACCAAAAAGAGGCTTGTTGGGTCAAATGTGTTTGAGCAGAAGATCACCATCTACATTAAATTAAGACAAAGCATCCTTCATTTTAGAATGGGTAAAATACCGCCTAAGGATTTGGAGTTCAAAGGCTGTGGCCTATAAACATAGAAGGTCTACAATGTTACACAGTTTGATGAAAACTTAGATCACACATTGCTGGTTTATGGAGTAAAGAGAATTGTCCTCAAATCAGTGCTGAATGAAATGGTTTCCCTTCCCGCCAAATTCAGTTTGCTCTTTCTGAAAGAAAACTGGAAAGGGAGATTTTGAAAATATCAGGAGGTAAAAGTTGCCCCAAGGTTGTGCTTTTGGTTTATTCTGGCCCAGCAAAGGCAGCTATTTCTTCTTAATTTGATTGATTTTTTTTGGCAGTAGCAGCATCTGCATACTTACCAAACAATGAAAAAAAGGAAGCATAAATCATCCTTCCAAATTAATCCCAGTCCTTCTGAAATCATTATTTCTGCTCATCCCAGTGGCTCTCCCAAACTAAAGCAAGATCAAATAGGAAGCTTACACCAGAAAAACTCTACTAGTATGACTAGAAACATGCAAAATGTTTTCTTTTTACAGGGATGTCAGGAAACTAGGTTTTGGAGGTTGGGCAAGGATTGCTACAAATAAACTGTAGCTAGGGAATAGCTTAATCAATCTCTCTGTCTCTCTCTTGTCTGGTTGTTTTCAAGGAGCTCACTCCCAACTTCAGTCACTCAGAATTAATTCATCTACATTCTAGTGATGTAGATTTACAGAAGGTGAAGAAAGAGAATTTGCTTGGAGTGTCCTAAGCATGGGAATCACAGCAATCTGTGACCACTGGAATAGATTTTGGTTCATATTAAAACAAGCAAACACTGGTGGACCTCTCAGATGCTTAGCACATCAATCCTATAATAATGCTACCTGTTGAGGGTGTGTGTCACTTAATGCTTGTGAAAAAGTCTGTGGGTTCCTACCAGGCTTTGAAAGGTCTTTCTCCTCTGGTGCTTCCCTATTCTTCAGTGACCTCAACAACAATTTATTCTTACCTTTCATGTCAATCATTTCACAGTTCAGAAAGGGCAATGTTTTCTCCTCATCCATAGCACAAAGGCTAGTTCTAGGTTCTTTCCACTCGTATTGGGAAATCAGGGCCGTTTGTTTTGAATTATATTAACTGATGACTATGAATGGATTTCACAATCTGGAAAAGAAACTTTTACAGTTTGTGAACAAGGAAAGAAAGGGGGAAGGCATTGGCAAACAGGAAAAGTATGTACAAGTCGTGTGGTCTTCCAAGGAAGAGGGGAAAGACATAACCAGGTGCCAGCCAAGTCATCTGTCTGAAATTTCACGTCATTTATTGCAAGCTCAAATGGCAGCTTTAGTCTTCTGAGGAAGGGAATAATAGTCCCATCTGGAGAATAATTAGAAACATCGGATTGGAAAGGTCACTGAGGTATGAGCTGGTAATGTAAGATGGGTTCAGAGTACATCAGCCAACACAACACAATGCAGAAGATCATGTTCTGCAGGTGAAAACCCGGAAGAAGAAAGAGAGTTATTTAACAATGCCTAACAAGTCTGACAAGCCTCATGGTATTATGGAAGATATACAAAGCTTAAATGACATTCAGCCTAGGAAACAACAGGTTTCTTAATTTCATATTACAGGTATTCAGTTACTTTTGTATTTTTGACCCTATGTTCTTAAGACAACATCACTGAACAGGAACAAGAAAAAAACCTCTGAGATATGTGATGTTTTTGTATGCTGGGAAAGAATTATTTTTCCTAGTCAAAATACAGAAAAATGTAAGAAGAAATATAACTATATGGCTAGAAATAGAGAGTTGTAATTAATTTAATTATCGGACTTACAGTAGTTACATATACAGTATATCTATGGCATTTATAGCATCTATGTCTATCTCTTTCATCTCTATCTCTATCTCTGTTATCTCTATCTCTATCCATCTACATCACCAGAACATCTACATCTATATAATTTGTTCAATTTATATGGCTGCCCCACTCAAAGTGCATCTCTGGTTAGCAGCATCCTGTCAAAAGCAATAGGCAAAAAAGTCAAAACAAAAATAAAAAAAAAATCACATCCATGGTCACTCCAGATAGACAGACAGACAGACAGACAGACAGACAGACAGACAGACAGACAGACAGACAGACAGACAGACAAACCCTCACATACATACATACAGAGAGAGAGGGGCTAAAATTAAGGGAAGAAAAATAAAAACATTTGTGATAAGTTTCATCTCAGAAAAAAAGCATTTTCTTGTGATTTTTTTTTTTAAAAGCTGTGGTCCTATATAATCCCACAATATCAGTTCTGTTAAGAGTTAAATAAATTTCCCTTGGTTTTGCACCATACATAGGTCTAAAAGAGGAGAAAAATTGGTAGGTTTTTTTTTTTAGCAAAGTTGATTGATTATGTGTCATTAGGTCAGTGTCAACTCTTAGCAACTATACAGATGGATTTTTTCCAGGAGGATCTATTCCCAACCTGGTCCTTCAGGACTTTCAATGTTGCTACACATTGAAGCTAAAAGACTGAAGCAAAATGAATGTTTGATCTGATGCAACAGGGTGAGATTTCATTTAGATGTGGAAAAATCTAGGTGTGGTCTCTATGACACTATTGGACAGGAAGCCAAATTCTGTATTGATTCATTATGGTATTTGAAATGACAAAACTTGAGGGAAAAAGTATTTCATCCTCCCACATTGCATGCCATTATTAATGAAAACCTCAATAGGGACTACTGAGATTGAGAATTGCAACAAATAGTTTCCATGTCATAAGAAGCTAATGGGAAAAATAGCCCAAGATATCTGGGAATTCCTAAAAAAGGGAGGGAGGGAGGGAAAGAAAGAGAAAAAGGAAGAGAGGTTTTAAAAGGAGAATTGACAACCATCCTAACAAGGGAAAAATGGGACATTCATAAGTCTATTACATTTATTTTTATTGTATTTTATTGTATTTTTGGTTGAACAAAAAACTTTGGAACATCTAAAAATAAAAAAGGACACACAACTGGAATGGAAAGATAAGATGGACAGGTCAACTACGAGAAATATGTATCAGTACTCTAGATTTGTAGAAATGAAGTCAGGAAGGCTACAACTCAGATGCTAAGTCCTACTTCTTATGTGTTCAAATTAAAATGAAGAAAAAAGGATCCAGTCAGCTGCTGAATGGAATTCATAAAATATCATCAATAGTTAAGCAAAACAAATCAAAGCTAAAATCCTCATTTCCTATTCTGGTTCCATTTACATGGTGTAATACTCTAAATCCTACAATTTTCAGAAAAGGTCCTTGGGAGAAGTCACGTGACTGAGTGCACCATGTGATTATCTACATTAAAATGGGGGTAACCTCTAGTTTCACTGAGTAGGAAAAGAGGGTTTCAAAAAAATGACCCCCCCCCAGTTGCTACAATCTGAAGGGGCTTACTTCTTCTGTGAAGAACTACAAGAGAGCCAGATGACAGGATATCAAAACCAAGCAAACAACTGGGACACAGAAGTTAAACAGTAGATTCTCAGTCATCCAGGGCAGGTTTGTCCCAAAGATGCTTTTTTTTTTTCCCCAAAGGCAACTGAGCTTTGTTTTTCCTTGAGGATGTTTCACTTCTCATCCAAGAAGCTTCCTCAGAATTGAAGAAGCTTCTTGGATGGGAAGTAAAACGTCTTCAAGGAAAAACAAATGTCCAGTTGCCTTTGGAAAAAGCATCTTTGAGCAGTTAAACTTCTTACTCAGCTTGAAACAGGAACATAGCTCAGAATGTGACTCAGCTTCCACAGAACAAACTCATCCCTTGTTCAGTAGGTGAAAAAAAAAAATCATCCTGGAAAAGATGAAGCAAGACCCATAGTATCCCATCTAATAGATGCTGGTGAGCATTTCAGCCAAATTCTGAGCTCATTTTAGCCATTACGAATACAGCACAACAAACTATTGCTCGTAAAGCTGTACAAGTGTCATCAGGGGGAAAAAAACACGATTCCGCTATATGCTATTTTTACAGTGTCGAAAGCCTCCCTGTTGTGCCCATTTTGTGTGTGTGTGTGTGTGGGAGATATGAAGTTAACATGAAATATGGGAGTCTCTCATTTTTTCCAGCTGCACGTATGCCAGATAGTGCAATGATCATGGCAAGTTCCCAGCTTTATAAAGTATGATGGAAGTGTTCATTTGAGAATGCCATCTCATTCCTGGGACATTCCTTATAACATAATAAAATGTTTTAATTCCTCCAGCCTCTTTGAAAGCTAGGAACAGGAAGACTGAGAAGCTTTAAATCTCCATTTTAAGGCATTTAGCTGGGCCTGTAAAGTATTAGAGTCTGTATCATATACGAGACACACAAACACACAAACACACACTGTGTGAGTATGTGTGTTTGTGTGTGTGTAAATACTTCCATTTTAAAAGAAAATTTTTACTTTTAAATGAGAAATGCCTAATGCCTACCTTCCTCTGAACTTTACATGCATTTTTCCCTAGCTTCTAGTGGAGTATCTGATACAAGTCTCTCAGGCCATTGGTAGGTCACAATAATTAAAATATCTTCAATTTAAGAGTAGAAGCTGAGAAAACTTGCACATAAATCACTATTATCTTCCTTTTCTGGGGTAAATTGCCAACAGGCTCAAAACCTGGATTTTTCATGGGAAGACTCTTTTCTTGAAAATCAAGCCCTCCTTTCACATTGCACCCCTGAATAGGTCAAAGTTTGCTAGTACTGATGCCGCCCAGTGAGTTACAACCCTTATTCAACCTAACCTGTTGACTATTTTTTCACATTCCAAAGGTGAAAAGAACTTAAAAACAGCTCAGACATAAAACTAGCTTGCCCTTTTGGCAACCTACAGGTTCATGAGTAAGCACTGATGGAGGGCCAATTCGCCTGGGGAAAGGGAGAAGGGGAGAGAACCACTCCGCTCCATGGGAGGGCTTCATTCCTATGGTGGAATACCTATGACTATAAAGCCATATCTATCTAACAACCTGCCTCCAGAAGCGGTGAATGCACCAACACTGGAAGTTTTTAAGAAGAAACTGGACAGCCATTTGTCCGAAATGGTATAGGGTTTCCTGCCTGAGCAGGGGGTTGGACTAGATGACCTCCAAGGTCCCTTCCAACTTTATCATTATCATTATCATCTTTGAGGAAACTTCCTTTAGTAGGAACCAGCAGGTACCTAGTTTCCCACTAGTGAACCTTCTTTAACTATCCACCTGCACTTTCACACTTATCTAACCCTGGCATTTTCCGATATACAGGAAATCTTTCCAGAAGGAATCCCAAGGAGAAACACGTTGTGTTAGGAAAACTTTTGAGAACTCAGCCAAGGACTATTTTATACTTATTTTCCAATAAGACCCAGGTTCCCAGTGATGCTGACGGCATTTATGTTCAGAGCATCCAACTTCTACTACAGTATATGTGAGCGTAGAACAGCTATAGATCCAGCATTTGTAAGACGTATCTTGCCTTGTTCTCAATTTGGAGCAGAGCATGGGTTTCTGCAATAAATCTAGAACTGTGCCAAGAACTGAGGCCAGTTGAAGTATATCCCTAACAGTGTTTCTCAACCTTGACAATTTTAAGGCATGTGGACTTCAACTCCCAGAATTCCACAGCCAGTAGGAAGTCGCTTGTGTAGTAAATGCAGAATTTTTCCCAGTAGTAGCAGCAACAGCGGTTATTCTTATGCTTCTCATCTATAGATTCTTTTGACGAACAAGATCTGTCTTGCTGAATTACTTCTACTGGGTTATTTCTACTTTTGCAAAATTACACATGACATAAATATTCCATGGGCTTAGCATGTGATGAAACTAAGCTGCCCAGAATGGCCTTGAAGCAAGATGGGCAGCAAACAAATGTAATAAATAAATAAAATAAAAATAAACTTGCACCTTTTCCCCACATTGAAAAGGGAGAGGAAAAAAAAGAATTGGGAGTTTTTGTCTCTTTTTGGCACCCCATGACACAGAAAGAAAGAAAAAGAAAGAAAAAGAAAGAAAGAAAGAAAGAAAGAAAGAAAGAAAGAAAGAAAGAAAGAAAGAAAGAAAGAAAGAAAGAAAGAGGAAATACTCTAAACCAAGAGCTCAGCAAAGATTCCTTGGCAGAAAAAGACCCTTTAAAGCTATTTTCAGATATAAAAAATTGGACAAGATATTTCCTGTATAACTTTCTGTTTGCAAATGCCTCACAGAGAAGTATCTCTCTGTTCAATCTCCTTTCACTGAATTGGTAGAAATCCATGGTTTAAAATATGATTATTTACTATAAAAGGGTTCTTTATTCCTTCTCTTGGGAACAATTCTCCTCTAACAGAGTACAAGTTTTTGATGGAAAGTTCTGTTGTGGGCTGAAAGTAGTTTTGTTAAACTCACCAAAGTCCCAAAACACAAAATCCATAAGTACTGTCCTGTTAGACCAGGATAAAGCTCAATTTAGCATTTTGTTTCTCACAGTGGTCCTCTGGGACTCACCCTCCCCATGTATCCTCTGTTGTTGTTGTTGCAACTGGTATGGGAGACTTGCTGTCCCCAAGCCAGAGGCATAACTAACTCTCAAGACCAACAATTGAAAGACTTATCCTTCCTGCCTTTATCTAATCCCTTCTAAATCAAGGTAGTGGACATCACTCTGGCAGACCAGTTAATTCCACTGATGAATGATTGTACCATATGAAGAACTGCTTGCTTTTGTCTTAAATCTTCCAATCCACTCTGCAGGAATCTAGTGGAACTACGGCTATCCCTATCCCTAGTCCTGACTATAGCTTTGTATGTCCTGATCCATCTCCCCTGTTCCAACAATTAATTTGCTGAGCAAAAAGACCGACAACCCTCTCTGGGCCCACAGACCATTACGGAATGTTGCATCCTCCTAACGAACGTATCATAGACAGACGTGCAATTTTATCAGAATGTCTTGGAGCTTTCAATGTGTGTGTGTGTGTGTGTGTGTGTGTCTGTGTGTGTCTGTGTGTGTCTGTGTCTGTGTCTATGTGTTCTAGGAGAGGTTTGGGCACTGTGTTTTGCATTAACTATACACCAGAGCATAATGTCGTACATCCTACTTGAAATATATAACAGTCAGTCTTACTACATGCAGCTGAGCTGGAAGAATATCCAGAAGCTTTAGCTCAGCGGCTCCCAACCTTTTCTATACCCCACACCCCTAGAACGCTTCTGATATATTCTCGCACCCCTTACAAAAGTTCAAAACAATGGCAACAAATTATGCATATACACTGTGGGAAGAATCTAGAAAAAGAAATATTTTGGGGAATATTAAAAAGGCAGAATATATTTCCCCAAAGGATCTTAAAGGCAGAAAAGCAAGCCCAGTTTTTTTCTTAATAGCCCCAAGCAGAAACTCAGCAGAAACCAGCTTTCAGAAATGCAGATGTAATAATCCATTCAGGAAGGTTGGAGCCAGGAAGCTAGAAGCTGATGAGATTAGGAAGACAAAGACCCCTAAAATCTACATATCCTACCCAAACTCTAAAAGACATGACCTTTGGGGACATAATAGGATTAACCCACCAATACCAAAAGGGCATACTCAGACTCAGGTCAAAGTACATGACACAGGAAATACAAAGCCTCAGACCGGAACAGGAAACAACCTCAAAAGCCCAGAAGGTATAAAAACCCACCACTCCCAGCTACATGTGGTCAGCTTTCCCAGAGTCTCATTGCTGTCTGGCTCTGCTCTTTAATAAACCACAACCTTCTTTCTAAAACAGCATTTTCTTTATTCCCTGCTTGGACTGGACCCTGATGAAGACTTTTCTTTCAACAACACTGTAATTTTGAAAACCCAAGTTTTCGCACCCCCTGGAATATCATCTTGAACCCCCCAGTTGGGAACTCTTGCTTTAGCTGGTACAAAATGCAGTGGCACGGGCAGTTCTGTGTGCTTTCAGAATAGCTCAAGTCTCACCACTGCTTTGCAAGATTCATCAATTGATAGTTTGTTTCCAGATCCAATTCAAGCTGCTGGTTTTAAAGTTTAAAGGCCTTCATGGAATGGGACTGGGTTATCTGAGGATCTGCCTCTCTCTGATTACATCAGCTTGTTTCATTAGATCTGGCAGAAAAGGCATCCTGCAAGTACCGCCTGCCAGAGTCTTACATTTGGTGAGTCCAAGGAAGCAGATCTTCTCTGCTTGGTGAGGTTGAAGTAGATTAGCTCCATGCCTGCTAATCTTACAGAAAACCCTCAAGACTTGGTTATGGCTCCACTATTGATATATTCCCTCTCTCCATGCTCATAGTTTGTATGTCTTACTTTTCAATAGATTTCAGTTTTAATAGTTATTGTTTAAATTTATTTTTGTTGTACATTGTATTATATTTATAAATTTATATTTTACAATGATTATTCCACCATTGTATGCCACACAGAATAACATCTTGTGAGATAGGTAACTATACAAATTTGATAAATTTAATAAATTTATAGAACCATCAGATTGCCATGAAAATACATAGAGAGTCACTAGATGGCAGCAGAGAGATACATATAATATTACTTCTTTACTGCTACCTAGTGGTTAGCTAGATTTCTGCAGCCCCAGATCTGGTAGCTTCAGTTAAACTAGCCATTTGTACAATTGCTTGTGATGTATAAGGTTAGTCTTTTTGAAGTGTATTTTTACTAAACATTTTAAAGAGAAGATAAGTGAGGGGAAAAAAAGATTAACAGGATTAAACAGTGGAATACAAAGCACAAAGGGGATTTGCAAATATCATAGAAGCTAAAGTTTTTCAATAATTCATTGACTGATTATAGATGACTGAATATGTTATATTGTTAAAAAATCATAAACTCTAAATGAAGATAACTGTTGGTTATTTGAATAGTCACTTGTGATGAATAAGATTAGTCTTTAGGTAATGATATAAGAATGTTATACAAGGGCCATGAAAGTTTGTTTCATTATACTTGGGTACACAGGTAAAAAAGTGACTAGTAACTTTTGATGTCTACAATGACCCCAATGAGTTTTCTTGTCCCTGACAAGTGTAATCACTCTGTTACTGTGTGCCAAAAATTAAGGATAAATATAGAAGTCAGGCTAGAAAACCATTTAGGCAGCAAAAGAACCTTCAGAAGCCTATTCCAGAAATTAAAAGAAAAATGCTACAATAATTCCAACAATGAATTAATGCTGTAAGTGTTTCCAGGTTTCATAAAAGACATTCAGATCCACTCAGGCAGGTTGTTATGAAAGGGACAGAGATCCTATTGTTTAAAATCTTGATTATTTGGAGAAAAACTCATTTGGAATATAATTGCCCATAATAGGTCCATTTGATTTCTTATGTTCTTTTAAATACACTTATTTCTTGGTCAATAAGCTATTGCAGTGGTTTGTTCCAACTTTTTGCAACTGCTTGTTGTCATATCCTGGATTTGATTTTTTTTTTTCTTGATTGTTCTGTTCTTTTAAAGTTGATCCACATTTGCTTTGGGGAATATTTTATGTTGCGTGCCTCCAAGCTTTCTTTCAGAAGGATTTCACACAGATTTCCTTCTCTTTTGCTATTGCAAGCTAGTTTCACAGAATCTGCACATCATCTTAGGATAGGAGTTAGCCTAGGCTGGACCTAAAATCATTTCAGCATTAGTGTCTAGGCTCTCATCTATGCTCAAATCAGTTAATGGGACAATTCGATTTTATGCTTCTTGCAGCCACTGGGGTGTAATTTTGAATGACACCCAAGTGAATTGACACAATATATAGTATATACTCCATACATGCTTGTTTCCTTGAAACAAGCCTTGAAATATGAGTATCATGCACAAACCTCTGATAGAAAAGCCAAGAATCAAAACAAGTTTAACGGAATAGTTTATTTTTCAGGCAGCATCTTCTTTCACCTACATGCATATGCATTTTTCATCTAGATGACTGTTGTATTTCCTGTCTTTTATTACTTTCTTTCTTTTGCTTGCAAACACGGTCTCTAAATACAAAAGTTTCTGCAAAGCATTGGTTGGCATTGACTGAAGGCGAAGCAAGGAAAAATTCATCCACCTGCATACAAAGCTGAGATTGTGGCTAAGCAACATTAGACACGTTATCTGGGGCTATTTTGTTTATTCATTAGATTTTTGAGGCTGCCCAACTCCAAAAATGCACGAGATAGCTTACAATATTTTAAAGAATACTTTTTTTTTAAAGGAACCTGATTGGTCAGACAGGTAGTACAGGTAGTCCTTGACTTACGACCATTCATTTAATGACTGTTCAAAGTTACAACAGCACTGAAAAAAGGGACTTATGACCATTTTTCACACTTATGGCATCCCAATGGTCCCATGATCAAATTTCAGATGCTTGGTAATTGGCTCATGACGGTTGGAGTGTTTCGGGGTCATGTGATCCCCTTTTGCAACTTTCTGACAAGCAAATTCAATGGGGATTGAATTCAATGATTCACTTAACAACCATGTTATCAACTTAACGACTTCGGTGTTTCGCTTAACAAATGTGGCAAAAAGGTCATAAAATGGGGCAAAATTTACTTAACAAATATCTCACTTAGTGACAGAAATTTGGGGCTCAGTTGCAGTCATACGTCGAGGACTACCTGTACATAAATAATATTCAAGAAGAAAATCACCAGTGGCTCTACAAATATTTTACCTCTAGCCTGGGAAGAAAGATAAGTCTTAAGAAACACCTTTCTTCTCAGGCTAGAGGTAAGATATTTGTAGAGCTCCTGGTGATTACAATATTTTTTGCAACTTCTAGAAGCCTTAAGAGATTTTTAAAACATTTGAAAGGTAGGAGCATTGCATATTTCTGGGGATGCAGAAACAGGTGCTACAACAAAGAAAGCACACTTCTTCAGTCCTGCAAGATGACAATAATTGACCGAAGGGAACTTCATCTCTTCTGTCCATCAGTACCAGACAGACAGAAGCAGTTAGAAACACCCATCGCTCAAATAACCAGTAACCTATGCTGCAAAAGTCTTTATAGAACCTTGAATGATACTGGGAAGCCAAATCGAAACTGCAACATAAATAGATAGATAGATAGATAGATAGATAGATAGATAGATAGATAGATAGATAGATAGATAGATAGATAGATAGATAGATAGACAGATAACCTTTATTATCATTTTTCTTTTACTGTGGGCACAATGGCACACATTAAAAATGAAATTTAGTTGCTTGCTCTCAAAGTGTACACATACATAACACACATTTAAACATACTATATACAACATATGTATAGACCTACACCGTTACATATAAGCAGTGGTGGGATTCAGCCAGTTCGCATCAGTTCGGCAGAACTGTTAGCTAATTTTTGATTGCCCAGGCCCAGAATAGATTTCTGGAAGCGGCATCCATACAGAGAACTGGTTGTTCACATATTTGAATCCCACCACTGCATGTATAAGTAACATTTAAATATTAATCACTGGCCATCTTGAATATATAACAGAAGGAGGAAGCTTTAGGGTTAACAAGTTTAATACTGTATGGCACAAAACTGTGACTGAATCTGGATGTTCTGCTTTGGATACCATGAAGCCTCCTCCCAGAAGGTAACAAGGAAAACAGGTTGTGAAGAGGATGTGTAGTGATGTGATGTCACCTGCTTTGACGTGAGAAGATGCCTACATTGCTGCATTTTGAAGCAGCTGTAGCTTTCAGATAATCTTCAAGGTTTCATGTCATAGTCAAGGGCAGTCAAGTAACCCCTTATTATCATCACCTATTCTTACACTAACTAGCTAAGAAATGCCCCCTTTCCTATCTTCTATAAGCTGTCAAAATTATAATTGTTGATGGGACAGAATGGGAAAACTATTTCTTAAGTGGAGAGAGGTAACCATTCTATTGCACACTTCAGTTTTATGGTTCAATTTTAATAAGTAGTTTTTGTCTCTCATCCCCCCCCTTTTTTTTTTTTTTGAAAGGCAGCTTCTGGCAATGTATTCAAAAGCTGTTTATGGCCCTCTCTGTGGTCCAGGTCAAGATGTACTGGCTTTAATGTGTGCAGTTCTGATTTCTAAGAAAAAGAACATGATAAATATGGTAAAAATAGATTTACTTTATAAATGAATAAATAAAAGAAAGCAATGCTCTTCTGGGCCTGTAGTGCCTCCAAAAGAAAAAAAAAGTTTGTTTGATTTCACTTCTTATCACCCTTAGTTGACTCTGTATCATCATTTGGGATAATAAAGTGGTAATGATTTTGATGTTAGTTCATCCCTGTTTTCCTCACTCTTCTTACAAGTGTTTCTTAACCTTGGCAACTTTAAGACGAGTGGACTTCAATTCCCAGAATTCCCCAGCCAGCTTCAATTCTGGGAGTTGAAGTCCACTCATCTTAAAGTTGCTAAAGTTGAGAAACACTGCTTCCTACAACAGTGGAGGCGCTTGTGTTTTGAACAGAGAAAATGGGAAGATATATACAAATGTTTCACAGAAAATAAACCTACCATACAAGTAGTTCTCAATTTATGACCAAAATTGAGTTGCCCAAAATTTCAGTTGCCAAGTGAGACAGTTGTTAAGTGACTTTTGCCCTATTTAAGACTTTACTATGACCCATGGTGGTGCAGGGGTTAGAATGCCGTATTGCAGGCTAACTCTGCCAACCGCCAGTAGTTTGATTCTCACTGACTCAAGGTTGACTCAGTCTTCCATCCTTCCACGGTTGGTAAAATGAGGACCCAGATTGTTGGGGGGGGGCAATATGCTGACTCTGTAAACTGCTTAGAGAGGGCTGTGAAGCAACATAAGTTTAAGTTCTATTGCTATTGCTGTCTTGCCACTGTTGTTAAATGAATCAGTGCAGTTATTAAGTTAGTAACACATTTGTTAAGTGAATCAGGTTTCCCCATTGGGTTTGCTTGTCAGAAGGTCACAAAAATTTATCACAAGATACCGGGACACTGCAATTGTCATAAATATGAGTCAGTTGCCAAACATTTGAATTTTGATCACATTTCTATGGAGATGCTGCAACAGCCGTAAGTCTGAAAAACAGTCCTAATTCACTGTTTTCGGTGTCCTTGTAACTTTGAACAGTCACTAAACAAACTGTTGTAAGTTCAGGACTACTTATATTAGCAGATGGGATGGAGAATTGTGGACAATTTAATTTAAGTTCTTAATATAAGGACTGATTGCATGTTGCAATAGGCATGTCGAGACTTTTCCTATCGCCTTGATACAAGAAAGATTTGGGTGAAGCAGGAATGGATCCCCAGGGACTGTAGTCAAAACTGTGATAGCAAAGTTCTAGCAAAGATAGTGAATAACCCTTTGCCCACTAATTGCCTTAAATATACGAAGAGTGGTACGGTATCTCAACATTAGGCTTTTGAAACCTTTCCTACCTATCCACCACACTTTACAGAAGTATGCTGGTGAATCTCTTTGTGGATGCAATATAACATCAGAGGGGTCAACCTATTCTCCAAAGCACCTAAAGCAGTGGTTCTCAACCTTTTTAATGCCGCGACCCCAACCGGTCGTAAGTCGAGGACTAAACCAGTCGTAAGTTGAGGACTAAACCGGTCGTAAGTCGAGGACTACCCAACCGGTCGTAAGTCGAGGACTTTCCCTGCCCGGGAGCGCCATGCATGCGTGGTTCTGCCCCCTGCGCCAGCCGAGGCGTAGCTGGCAAGTGGCAGAGACGGAGCAGGCCGACCACCAGCTGGCCCAGCTCAAGGGAGGTAAGGCACCCGCTGGAAAAGGGAAAAAAAATGGCGGACAGCCTTGCTTGGCGACCCCCGTGAAATGGTCAATCGACTCCAAATGGGGTCGTGACCCATAGGTTGAGAACCGCTGACCTAAAGCAAGAGAAGGAGCAATATATCAAAACTAATCAAGGAGAGAAACAACCTGGGATTAAGGAGGAATTTCCTGACAGTTATCACAATTAATTAGTGGAACTGGCTTGCCTCCAGAAGTTGTGGGTGCTCCAGCACTGAAGGTTATTAAAAAGAGATTGGACAACCATTTGTCTGAAACATTATAGGGTTTCCTGCCTGAGCAGGGGGTGAGACTAAACTTCCAAGGTCCTTTCCAACTCTGTAATTCTGTTATTCTGGCTGATGTTTTCACCAAATGTCATTGTGTAGTGTTATAAGAAGGCATTGTTGCTACACATGCATATACATAGATTAAATACACATTTATGTCATATAATCAAGTATATACCCTGCTAGGATTGTCCACTGACAACTGTAGAAACAAAATCCACTTGGACTAACTCCTTTTCTCCTGAATATTAAGTTATCAATATTAAAATAAAAACTTAGTCATTCAACCTTTTGCTATTCCCTTTGGAAAGTGAAGAAACCAAAGAGGAGAGGAGAATCAACATTTGGTAGTGCAGGATAATAATTAACTTCAGAAATATGATAAACACTAGCAATGGCCTTCACAATAAGTTCACACTCTGTGTTGTGATAAAGCCAATTGCACTGAACAAAATCAAATGGGTTCTCTTAGCTCTGAAATTAAGATCTCATGTACAGATCGCAGTGATATATATATGATGCCGCATGCATCATGTATCATTGCCACTATATCATTACCTATTCATGTATGTTTGTGTCTTGGGGTCTGTGGCAAGCATGCAATCTGAATCATTTGTATAATGATATCGTCATGCATGTGTCATGTGGAAATAAAATGGTGTGAAGCTTCAGCCTAGCTGCCAAAATACACAAAAAGAATGCAATTATTTTGAGTGCTTTTGCCTTGTGGGAGGCTCATCCAGGAAGCATTGAGCAAAAAGCTTTCATTCTTCAAAAAGTCCAAAGGTGTGACTTTTGATTCTTATGTAATTGCCCAATTTCTTCAAAAGTTCATGAAAAACTAATAATTGAATGAGCATAGTCATCAGATCCTGATCTGACATTTGACATTTGACATTTTCAAAGCAAAAAAAGGCTCTTCTTGAGGAAATACAGTATTTTCCAACTTAGTTCTCCAGATATGTTCGTAACTTCTTTACAATACATCTGTTACCTTTACCTGGGTCTCCATGAAGCCATTCAGTCTATATTTATTATGGTTTCCTTGTTATTTCAAAGTGTACTAGGAATGCTGCTCTAAGACATTGTTGACTTTGGATGAAAAATTAATTAAGAAAATGTATAATTTTTTTATTAACTTTAGAAATGGAAAGTGAACAAGTCAAAGAAACAATGATAAGATGGGCGAAAATTTTTGGTTATAATATAGAATTAGAAAAATGGCAAAATTTATGGGAAAGGAACTATAAATTGACAATGTCAACTTCTTATAAAGAAAACTTATACAAAATGTTTTATAGATGGCACTTGCCACCAGCAAGATTAGCAAAAATGTTTAAAAGTATATCAGATAGATGTTGGAAATGTAAACATAAGTCAGGCACGTATTATCATGTTTGGTGGACATGTGATAAAGTAAAGAATTATTGGAAAAAAATATGTACTTGGCTAGAACAGATGTTAGGAGAACATGTTGATTTCAAACTTGAACTTTTTTATTAGGTATAATTCCAGAAAAGACTAATAAACAAAGCTTATACTTGACTTTGCATGTCACAACAGTGGCAAGAATTATATTTGCGCAACACTGAAAAAATGAAGGAATACCATCAGATGAAGAAATAATTAAAAAAATACTAGAACACTGCTCTACATTTAAAGATAGTTTTGGACTCCGTGGATGCTAGAGTTTGGTGCTATTGCCTTGCCTTCTGCTGTTGTGATGAGGAATTACAAAAATTGTCCCCTGCACCAGTGTATACAGGTAATCCTCGATTTACAACTATTCATTTAGTGACCATTCAAAGTTATAATGGTACTGAATTTTAATCTACTTTGTCCCAAGTAGATTAAATTCCTCTAACATCATCTAGAAAGACTTGAAGTAGTGTAATGCTGGCTTTAGGGTATTTGCTATCATCTTTGACTTATGATGTGCTGCCAACTCCATATTATTGTCAAAACAGTGACAATACGGATATAAAGTCATAGTAGATGACAGCACTTGTTCATTCTTTATTGGGCTCAGATGTAGTTGAGGCCTGCTTTGTATTTAAATGGGAAACAATGATAAAAAAATCTGACAATTCTGTTCAGATATTCACCATATTCTAAAGTTTATTCATGAGCATCTTATTTTTGAACTGTTTCTCTCTGGCAACTATTATTCCATAGCAAGTGAATTTTGTAACTTTTGCATTTTCTTTGAGTTTATCCATCTCCCTTTACTGAGAAAGAAGCCATCCTATAAAATTATTATGTGTACTTTTCTGCTTGTGTGCATATGTATGTGTGTGTGTGTGTGCATGTATAGGTGCACTCATAAACATGCACACTCGCACACATGCACACACACATACACCACACATATGCATAAATGTACATACATATACATACAGAGACACACAGACACTTGTATTTAGAGTAAACAGAACTTTATTCTATTGTAAAGTTAAAGTAAAGCAAAACTTATTTTGGGAGAAAAGTAAGAACTCATTAATTATAAACGTATACAGTATCTCTGAAACAAAGAAACATAAACACATTAGCTTCCAATATGTTTTTGCTTTTTTCACTGTGTAAAAGCTTAACAGGCCAGTGATGGTCAAGAGAGCTTTTATCCATTAATTAATATAAATTTATTTATTAATGTAAATAATATCATGTATTAATTATATTAATATAATTATTAGTGTGCTAATAATTTATTAATATAAATGAGAATTCAGACAAATTCAGTCTATATGAAATGATGGTAAAATAATTTGCAGAAACCTCTTTCTGAGATCTAGCACCTGTTTCTAAGCTGATAGGAGCAGTGCTTTTTTTGAGAAAAAAAAAAGGTGCTGGAACTCACACACGTCATACAACCCGCCTTGCTTACCCTACAAGGTTCCATCTAAAAAAGGTGCCGGAACTCCGTTCTGGGCGTTCCATGAGAAAAAAAGCCCTGGTAGGAGAAAGTTTCCATGTTTGTGTGGGTAGACTCAGAAGTAATAATAAAGTAATACCAAAGATGATGTATTTAATTATTTTAAAGCTGTGTGATGTGTTTTTATTTTTCAGAGGGCTAGCTGAATTAGTTTGTGGGTTTAAAGTAGCTGACCGATCAATAGAGACAGTCTCCAGCCTTAGACTGACAAGCTAAAAAGAGACAACACAAAAAGAAAAAAAAGGATATGGATGGAAAAAGGAAATAATATGACTTGAGTACCAATTCTTGACAGGTAATGACCAGATGGAATCTCACCCTGTTGCGTTCCATGAACTGAATCTAATACAGGAAGTAAGAGATCCTAAGCCTAGACTAGTTCACTCATTTATTCAAATAGAAAATAACACATCTGTTTCTATTTGAGGGGGTGATGATGATGAAGTATCCATTCAGTCATGGCTGATTCTTGGCGATTCTATGGGCCAGGTCTCTCCACATCTTCCAATCTTGCACTACTTCTTTGAATTGTTCTATGCTCTGTTCTTGTTCTTGTGGTGGTGGGGGGCAAAAGAATCAATGTAGCTCTTCAAAAGTCCTCATCATGTACATATCTCTGTGTATGGGGTCCTATTTGAAGATATTATCTCTAACTACATGTAAAAAATAGATATAAAAAGATTGCATGGGTCATGCCTCTGGACCTCAAGATATTGAGTCCATGCAACAATGTACTTAAGATAGAAGCTAAATTATGGTGTTCTTTTAGGAGTGTATTTATCCAAAATATTTTTGATCCACTTAACAGAATGGATTGTGATTTAGGACAAAGAAAAATAATCTTGATAACAATGATCATAATAGTCATACAAATCATTTTCAAAAATCTGGATATTTGAAACTGACTAAATTTGCATTTTCAAATTTATTCTGTATTTTGTAGCTATTAGCAGAAAGCCACAGTATAACAAACTATGAATTGGTGAATGTAGTAATGCTACAACTACAGTTGAAGGACATTTATCATTGTTCTCACTCGATCACTGAATTAGTCCTCTTCTTTAATTGGCTGGGATGAAAGGAATGAACAAGGAATATAAGATCTGTTTCTTCATTTAAAATCCCAACATGCGTTTACCATAAAATAGATTTAAAATTCTATGGACTCTTCCAAAACATGTACCATTAAAGAGCATTATCCAATGGCCAGATTAACTTAAAGTGCACATTGTTTGAAAAAAAAAAAGCTAATTAACAACTTATTAATTGGATCGAAAGTCTGAAATTGTACTTCTAGAAAATACATAATTTTCTTCAAGTATTATTAAAGCGTTTTTGTTGTACCTATTAAAGATTCTTGTCTCTAAGTTAATTTCATTATGCTAATAAGCTATCATCGTTACAGAACTTACGCTTTGATCCATGTTAATTGTCGTGATCTTCAAAGACAAAGTCACTACTTACTTTAAATGAATTTTACATCTTTTTAAAGAATCACACGGAAATTAGGGGAAGTAATTAATTTTTTATTATGTGTCTCAATATTTTTAAAGGAGGGAGTCAATGGTATTGGCTAGAATTCATTTTAACATTTAACTAGTAAAAACAGTATGAGGCAAAAAAAAAGTTCAGATGCAAAAGATTAAAGAAAATTTGAAACTGGGACCTAATTTGTCTTGATAAACTTTGGTGTTTAATATGCTCCTTTTGTTCTCAGTGTGAAACAGCAGGGTTTTGATTTGTATAAACTTTTTGAAGAATTAATTCTTTCTAATTTTATCTTTTCTTTGGTTTTTCTTTACAGTAAGACAAAGAGGTTGACCTTCAAACCATAACATTTTTAAGGATTATAAACTGCACAAGGTTAAACATGGCCTAATATTAACTGTGAAAGATTGAGGGCAATAGAAGAATGGGACGACAGAGAATGAGGTGGCTGGATGGAGTCACTGAAGCAGTAGGCGTGAACTTAAATGGACTCCAGAAGATGGTAGAGGACAGGAAGACCTGGAGGAATGTTGTCCATGGGGTCGTGATGGGTCGGACACGACTTCGCAATTAACAACAACACTATTAACTGTTATATACACTTATCAAAACGTGTATGTAGCAAATTCAAACTTTAGACATCTGATAACACAGTAGTAATCTTAGACACTGGAAGGGCTACTAACCTCCTTCCTCACATATACACAGAATATGATCGTTATTCCCACTGCTGTGTTAAAATCATAAAACAGAGTATAAGAATATAAACATATATAAAACAGAGTATAAGAATATACAGGTAGTCCTTGACTTACAACCACAACTGAACCCAAAATTTATGTTGCTAAGTGAAACAGTTGTTAAGGCAGTTTTGCCCACTTTTATTACCTTTCTTGCTACAGCTGTTAAATGAATCACTGCAGTTGTTAAATGAGCAACATGGTTGTTAAGTGAATCTGGCTTCCTCATTGACTTTGCTTGTCAGAAGGTCGCAAAAGAGGATCACATGACCCCTCCCCGGGACACTGCAACTGTCCTGAGTACATGCCAGTTGCCCAGCATCTGAATTTTGATCATGTGACCATGCTGCAACAGTCATAAGTGAGAAAAACAGTTGTAAGTCACTTTTTTCAGTGTTGTAACTTTGAACGGTCGCTAAATGAATGGTGGTAAGATGAGGACTACCTGTATTAGAAACCTTTGTAAAAGAAAATACTGAGATATGGACAGCTATGGAAGCAACCAAGCTGCCTTGATGGGTCTATTTCTCTGTGTTCTTGCTTGCCTGTGTGTAAGCATGCACTTTGATGCTCAGCCAGAGGCCTGGCAGCTCAAATGTTACTGCATTATACATATGCAAATAATTAAATTTGGAATCTGCTGGATATGAGCAAAGTATATCTCTTTTCTGGGTATATCTGATTAGCTGTATTTGGGAGTATTTTCTCCATTCACAATGTATGAATCTACATATAGAAAACTCAATTCTTTTCTCATTTCCCCCCACCCAATCCCATTTTCTGTCCCACCCAGTAGGAGATTACAAAATGCTGGGGTTAACTGTGAGATGTTTTACTCTTCTAAAAACCTTTGCTTTTTAACTAAATGCTTTCTTATCTTTCTCATTTAACATAGTCCCACATTTCTTCTTTGAAGTAATTTTGGGCTATCTGATAACATATAATGGAAAACATGTTTATGTCTTGCACCAGTTCTTGTGGCATATTTCAAATGCTTAGAACAACAATTTTCAGAAGCTTTCATTAAGGTTAATTTTTTTTTAGAAAAAAAAAGCTACATTAAATATGAACAGATTTTCTCACAAACAAAATGCAATGTGTATTTAACAGACTTCTGAATGTTATATTTGATAAACTAGCTCATATAAATGCAAATTTTTGACTTTATGCCAGAACCAGGTGGTTTAGAAAATATTTCTATTAAACAAATAATGCTGGGTGAGTAAACTCAAAAGTTATGGTATGGTACACTAAAAAAAGGAAGAAAGGAAGGAAGGAAGGAAGGAAGGAAGGAAGGAAGGAAGGAAGGAAGGAAGGAAGGAAGGAAGGAAGGAAGGAAAAGAAAGGTTACAATTTGGACAGAGAAGATCACTAGTTTGAAAGAGGGGTCAAAGAGGCCATCCTTTTAACAATTCCAAGAAAGCTCCACTTTGCACTACTGAGGTGACATTGAGGACACAGCCATCTCTCAACAGGGGGGGAGGGATATGACATACTGTAATTTGTCTTCAGTCTACAACACAGTCCTTTCAACAGTTCCAAGAGGGCTCCACACCCATTTGCACTAAGGTGACCCTGACAACACAGTTAA
The DNA here is from genome assembly GCF_001527695.2 of Protobothrops mucrosquamatus. Classification (NCBI taxonomy): domain Eukaryota; kingdom Metazoa; phylum Chordata; class Lepidosauria; order Squamata; family Viperidae; genus Protobothrops; species Protobothrops mucrosquamatus. The sequence continues at coordinate 341,452 of NW_015387760.1, read as the reverse complement.
ACCTCCAGGAGGCCTCAATGACTCTCTAAAGGAATGCAAATGACTGTCTGCAAGGAGTATGAATCTTTCCATTCCCCACCATCCAGTCAGAGCTGAAGAAGCTTCTTGGATGAGAAGCGAAATGTCTTCAAAGAAAAAACAAGAAAGTCCAGTTGCCTCGTGAAAAAAGCACCTTTGGAGTAAGGAAGGAAGGAGTTTTTAGCTAGGTTACAAAGATGCTGTCCCCTGGTATCCTTATACTTAATCAATAGAGACATCAGGACTACAAAATAACACGTAGAACCTCTAACCTGCTGTGGTTAGGCTCTTATTTTCTCCTCTCAGCAAATAAACTTTTCTAGGAAGATAATGATGTCCTTATCATCATATGCTACTATATTATTATATACTAATCTGTCTGGTCTGTACAAATGATTATACTATGGTCATATTTCCCATTGTAAGTGTTTTCTGGCAGTTGAATAATGAAAAATAAAAGCTGATCACCTGCAAATGTGTGTTCCACTGCTGAACTGACTTGAAATCTGTGTCGAAAGGTTGAGGTTCTGCTGAAAAAAGACTTAAGAGAGGCATGAAGAGAGAAAATAAATTTTCTCGGGCTTCTTGGAATTAAAAAATTACCTTGATTTCCAAGAATAATTCCTATATAAACCTTGACATCTAACTATGGTGTCATGGTGGTCTCTATTTTCCTGCAGACGTTTCATTACTCAACTTGGTAACATCATCAGTGCTAGAAGGGAGTGGAACTTCCTCTCCATTTCTATACAGAAGCTTGCTCTATTGCCGTTGATAGGGAAGTTGTTTTCTCCTTATTACCATAATACCTTGATTAGACCTACATCTGCAAAAAAAACACAACAACAACCAGGCTCAGAGACAACCAAGGACTTCACTGTTCTATCCTAAGCCATATATATTCCCTTTGAATCTTGTTATGGCTACGGAATAAAGTTTCTCTCTCTTCGCCCTTTCTGCTTGATTCTTATGTGGCTAATAATATTAATGACTTGCTTCAATAGCAAACATTAAAGGCTTCATCTTTTAAAAAAAAAATTGGAGAGGCAAACATCAACATTAAACAAACAAGCCACACATGTCTACAAACATTCTCTTATATTGGTTAGCTGTGTTAGTTTAGTTGTAAGAAGTAGCTGGTGTGTGGTGCACAGCAAATTATAAGCTTTTCTATAAGCTGAAATGCTAGACTTATATGTAAGTGGAACTCATCTGCGAACTTTCTGGGTGATCTGAAGCAAGCAATTATCTTTCCAGGACTGACCCTTTCATTAAGTAAGAGTGAGTCGGCTGCTTCAGGCAAATGGTTAGTAATTTCATTTACTCTTGCTGTACAATGCAACCACAAGGCCTAGTTGCTGCTAGAGGGAGGCAGATTACATAAGGGCTTCTATCTATGCTTTATGCACCTTGACTTGAAGAGGGTGCCTGGGGAAGGATGCTACCCAATTCCATTTTGAACCAGTTCTCTGCTCTCTGTGGTGTAATTTCCCAGACAGTTTTGCCTACTTTAGTCTGAGAAAGAAGAGAAAAGAATCCAGATGACCTGTAACGTCCAATTGTTTCCTGAGTTACTTTTTGTGGTATTCTCTTTATATTTCTTTTGCATAATAGCAATGGCACTTAGACTTATGTACCGCTTCATAGTGCTTTACAGTCCTCTCTAAGTGGTTTACAGAGTCAGCCTATTGCCCCCAACAACCTGGGTCCTCATTCTACCGACCTTGGAAAGATGGAAGGCTGAGTTAATCTTGAGCCGGTCAGAATCGAACTCCTGGCACTGAGCAGAGTTATCCTGCAATACTGCATTCTAACTACTGTGCCATCACAGTTCTTATTGTACCACCAGGGCTCTTATAAGCCCACAAATGCCCATTTACTTATGATTTATTTTGAAAAAAAAATGTTTTGGCTTCTATGTTGCTTTTGGGGGGCTGATACACACACATATACACCATGGTGCATCAAAAGTCAGATCGTTGTTTTAAACTTTTAACATTTTTGGGATATACTTGTGTGTGTGTTTGTAGCATGTTCAAGGACATGCTACAAATATTTAAACTGATAATTACAGTTAGTCCTCAACTTACAATCATTCAGTTGGCGATTGCTCAAAGTTACAACAGCACTGGAAAAAGTGACTCAAGACCATTTTTCACACTTATGAACATTGCAGCATCCCCATGTGATCATGTGATCAAAATTCAGAAGCTTGGCAACTGGCATGTATTTATGATGGTTGCAGTGCCCTGGGGTTGTGTGATCAACCTTTTGTGAGTTTCTGGCAAGCAAAGCGAGGCATGGAGATGTACGGTTAAGAAATATGAAATATAAATAAATTAATTAATTAAAAAGTCAACGGGGAAGCCAGGCTCACTTAACAACTGTGTTACCAATTGAACAACTGCCATGATTTGCTTAACAGCTGTGGCAAGAAAGGTTGTTAAGCAACTGTCTTGCTTAACAACAGAAATTTGGGGCTCAATGGTGGCCATAGGTCGAGGACTAAAAGTAAGTGCATTTGTCTCCTGCCACAATAAAAATGACTCTCGGTGTCTCTCGCACACAATGTAAAAGGACAATTTGGAACCTTCGTGGTGACATATAAAGCATAGATAACTGCAATAAAAGAGAATAAAAACTAAGGTTATAAGAACATCATACAATCAGGGGAAACAACCACATCTTTGACAGTTTTTGAAAACCAGCAAAGAGAGGACTGGCTTCTCCCCGCCCCCCATGGTTTCTGCTGCAACAGAAAAGCACCTTCTTCTCTCTTCAGCCCCTAAACATGTGGAATTTGTAGGAGGAGTGCATTGTGAATGTCCAAAGACTGCATTTGCTAAATGGCAGGAGCATTTAAACCCTTGCTCACATGTATTTATACAAGTTGATTCACTTGCCTAAATCATCAAAGTGGATATCACACGTTAAATGGCAGTGCATAAACTACATATCCCTACTAAGAAGAAATGAAGCACTGCTTGGCATCTCTAATGCTCCACAGAGTAACTTTAGAGTCATTAGGTTATTGGAAAGTCATGAAATGTTATGAAATCTCAGCCCCAAGTACAGCTAATCCTCAATTTACAACCGTTCATTTAGTGACCGTTCAAAGTTACAACAGCATTACAAAAAAAGTGACTTAGGACCGTTTTTCACACTTACGACCGTTGCAGCATC